>NW_019417026.1:0-70031 GCF_000390285.2 Anoplophora glabripennis | reverse complement strand
GTTAAAATTTTAATTGTTTTTTTTGCGATTATTCTGAAAATATGTAGGTTAGGAACTTGAAAATTTGTGAAACTATATTTTTTTAGGCGACGAATAAGATGCGTGTTGTAATTTCAGCATTGGTCATAAGTGGCGCCCTCTATGAGCAATGCTGAAATTACAACACGCATCTTATTCGTCGCCTAAAAAAATATAGTTTCACAAATTTTCAAGTTCCTAACCTACATATTTTCAGAATAATCGCAAAAAAACGATTTAAAATTTTAACTTTCAACACCCTGTATTTCCGAAACTATCATCTTTCGGATAAGGCATGTTTGCGCCAATGGTCACCATTTCACGTGTAGTATCTTCAGCTTTCGATTTTCCCATTGTTAATGAATCACCCTGTACATATTTTAAATATCTGTAAACGTCTGTAACTCGAAAACGGTTGAGTTTATCGATTTGTAAAAAGTATATATGTTTTATTTAGAATTGAATGTAGTTCAATAATTTCTAGTTTGCATATTTGTATTTGCCACCTTAAAACACGTAAAACTACAAAATAAATCGGTGCATACATACTTAAACTATAGCAATAAATGGAAAATATTTTTTCAACTTTAACACCCTGTAGAACAAAAAGGAGCAACAATTGAATAAGGCATATTTGGCTCAATCATTATATTTTGACGTTACCAACCTGCCATTAAGCTGTGTACCATTATTAATGATTCACCCTTTATAGTTAAGGAGATAGTTGTCGTTTTGCTTTGATCACTGTATTGTGTTCTTTTTTGGTCATTAACGAAATTTAAATTATTTATTTATATTCTGGTCAGTTCTGTAATTGGTTTTATACCATATCTGTTATTATTACTAAGGTCATTACATGCGATAAACGACATAATAATTGTTGATTTGATGCAATATTGTGAATTTCAATTATTTTTTTCTATATTGTAGGCAAATATAATGCATAATAAACGCATTCAGGTTAGTTTAGGTTAAAAGCACGTCGCTGTTTGTACATATCAAAACAGAAATAAAATACAGTTAAAATTTACCATGCAGGCTCACACATGCGTGTTAATTTAAAAAGGAATTTCCGCTAAAATAACGTAAACAATTTTTAATGGAATTTGCACCAACTAAATTAATATATAAAATATTTAAAAACTATGTGATACTCGGATTTCAACTGAAAATAAGTGAGGTCCTGAGTGGCAGATAAATTTACTTTCACTGTACCTTTAATATTTTAAACGCATTAAAGTTATTTTTCATCTTTTTTATTTAATTTCATCACGTTGATCGATTAAATTTATTTCAAGCACATTAATTATAAATGTGTTGTACAAAACCGTAATTATGAAATAATGAAGTACACTTTAGATATTTAATATTTGTTGGGATCATTTTTAAATTTAATTTAGACTATACATATAGCCAACAATACCCACAAAATAATGGTGACTGATTTATTTTATGTGATTTTGATAATGAATTTATTCACACCACATACTAACTAACAAACAATAAATTATAAAAAAAACAAATGATCAACTACAGAAAACAATGTAAAATGGTAAATCTTATAAATAGTATAGTTAAATTGAAAGACGCATGCTGATAAAACTGTAATTATTGGAAAACTAATATGTATCATCTGTCATACATATTTTATTTTAAACAAATGACATGAGCCACCTATGACTGCATTTTTTAATAACATTTGACAAAATACAGTTCGTATGTTAGTATGTGATGTGAATAAAGCTATTATAACAATATTTTAAAATAATATTTTGTGTCAGTGTAATTTAAATAAAATAATAGATGTTCTTGTTATATCATACATTGCATATCTCGAAAACAAACGTTCCAGGGATCAAAAAATGTTTAGTATCGCCACGCCATCTAATCAGAAAGATTTGAATTAACAGTTCTAACTAAATTTGAAGCTATTCGAGGGCTAAAACAAATTTTTTCATTTCGGAGATATTGGCAGCGGGAGTGTTAAATGGCACACCCTGTATATACGAGGTTTGATCAAAAAGTAAGAGGAATTGTTAAATATAAAAAAATTTACCTTTAATCTAAAATAATTTTCTGGGAAAAGTTTTACTGCGGTTTTCATTTATATAAGGACCTTTTCTGTGTGAAAATGTCGCCCTAGTTCTAACATCCAGGTGTATTTAGTGGCGGACTTTTTGAACTTGATTTCTTGAAACTGACAACAAATATAGTGTAAGTAGAATAGGTCTTCAATAGTAAGCTACATACAATCTGGATGTCTGTGTGTAAAGGTTAGAAAGTTTAATATGGTAATTATTATTAGGGGACCGCCTAGCCGGGAGTCTTGGCCGATGGAGTTCGATCGGCCGAGGTAAGCATCACGGACGCAGGCTGAAACTTGGATGGGTGACCTAAGGCAGGCTCTGGGACGTGGCTGTGGCAGCCTACCAGAGTCCTCAACATCTTCCGCCTGCTTGTGGTCCCCGATAAAATGGTAATGAGAATAGAGCAATAAATCTCTGTAAGTCAAGACCATGCTATCATACATTAAAAATTGTACGAGGCTTTGCCACCAAGCCACCCGTGTATTAATAGGATGGTTTGAAGAAAAGTACTCGAGTAATGAAGGGGGGGGGGGTGTACAAGGGACCTAATAAGGCCTAAGTGCCGCTGTGGAAAAGCAATTTTCCACCATCCCCCCGACATACATACATACATGGTAATTATTATTTTAGACAGTTAAAACATCGTGCTATATTATTCGTCACTAATGAATCTAAACATGCCTACTGAACGATTAGCATACACATGTGGTAATACCACACCGGGTGATCACATGATAAAAGCAGGTCATGTAAATTCTGCACAATGTATCATATATCAATTTATTTACATTTTTCGTGTACGAAAACATAAAAAATATGTAAAAAGCCTACGTGAATTTTTATCAGTGATATGGGTAATTATTATTTAGAACCTGTAAGCTCGAGTGTCTACTATCCTATTTCTCCTACTAACGGCTGTACAAGACGACTCTTTTTAGAAAATCCACACGTACCGGATACAATGAAATCAAAAAGAGTAAAACCTATATAAAGTTGTTACGTTTCACTACGTGCTTTGATTTCAGGAATTACGATTCCTTTACTGTAAATAACTTAAAGTGGTTAAATAGAAAATATAAGATTTAAGACCTGTGCTGACACTCCTGCTAAGATTCCTATGTGTGCGTATTTTTTACTAAGAAATGCGAGATCTATTTGGTACTTGTGTTAATAAATAATGTTTCTTTTTACGTTCGAAGCTACCTTTAAAATTTTAAAGAGTTAGATATAAATTTCTGTCAACACAGCACTTTTCTGAATTTAACTTTCTTAATACTATTTATCCATTAGATATCTGCTGCATTTTGATATACAGAGTCTTCAAAATGAATATAAGTCACGTGACCAGTAATTTTGTTTGGAACAGTAATTTTATTTCCTTCATGTTGGTAATTAAATGTCGGTAAAATTAAAAATTTTTAAAACAATAACATAAAAAATGTATTAAAATACAACATTCTGTTTCACTGCCTATGATTGGTGCAATTTTTCACGAAATTATTTAATTATCGCATTATTCCGAGCGGTTTGTCATTGTTCATTGTAAATGAATCATTACGTTATAATATAATGTTTGATTAAAGTTTTTAGTAATTTTAGTAAGAATGTAATTTAAATCTGGAAAAGATGGTGTAAATAACGTTTTCCTCCTATTTCTTTGTTAGAGTTAGAACATATAGCAATTCTCATTGCAAATTGCAAGTGGCTGTTTAAAAACTACATTCTTGCAATAAATTAGAGTAATTAAAGATGTAGAAGAAAAAAATACATAATTAAGATTACTAGACTTAAACAGTGAAACTTAAAAACAAAATTAAACATTAATATTAATTTATTGAACAAAGATAGACAATAAATGATAATATGAGTTTAAACATGGAAAATATTAGATTTAAAATTCGTTGGTATTTAAAAACGATTAAGAAGTCTTAAATAATGTTTCTATTTTTGTTTCCTTTGATTAATCCTTGATGATCATTTACTTAACTTTATTATTTTGCTCTTCTTTCTCCTTATAGTTATTTTTGTTTAATGTATTGCTGACCTATACATATATGAAATATTTTCCATAAATGGATAGAACAATAAAACAATTAAAAATTTATGTTTCTAATAGTTTGAGAATTACATAATTAAAATACCTTCTCATTGAAAATGTACCTATCATATTACGTTTAAACCATATTTTATGTCCAAGTTCAAAGTTATGGTATTACTCTGTGAATATTTTATATTTGAAACAACTTTCTTCACTTTAACATACTTGTAACGAAGAAGATTCGTTTAACATTAATATCTTTCATTCAGTGGTACTTACATACAACAGAAAATGTAAATCGTGCTTTAAAAAACTTTTACCAAAATTTACTAAAGAGCCAGATGACATATCAGCTTTTATTTTTAGAAACTGTGTTCAACTGAACCACTTATACAAATTTTATACCTTAAAATATGGTGTATTTCAGGAATCTTGAAAAGGCATCTCATATTTGTCCTATATTTAAGAAAGGAGACAGAAATACCATCGAAAAGTAACGTCGTATTTCTTGAATGTCTAATTTTGCGAAGGTATTTATATCAAATATTTATTTAGCCATTTATGAATTAAAATACTCCTACGTACAGGGTCAAAGTACATCTAGTTAACATGGATTTGTTTATAATGGTTACAAATCTTTGCTGTATCACACAGTTTGTACCGAATTGATTTAACAAGTTAACCTTACTTAAATTTTTTAACTCTTATTTGTATCGAAGAAAACAACATATCGAATTGACTCATAGGACTGAAATCCGTTGAAATATCAATAACTTATGGTGTTCTTCAGGGTTCCATACTGAACCCTCTCTTATTTACTATTTTTATTAACGACTTTGTTGTCGACGTGGGTGTGCACTGTTTGCTATTTACAGATGATATTAAATTTTGTTGGCGAATCCAGGAATAGTGCCAAAACAAGAAATTTCCACTAAATGTTGATGTTATATTGTTTCCTATCACTGAATAAATCATGCTCTTGAATTTGTCTATTAATAAAATGGATTTAAGAGTCGTTCCGAATATTTTTCTGATCTCAGTGTGACCTTTGATCATAAATTAACATTAGCTGAACAAAGTTGATCTCGTTGGCTTCCAAAAATCCGAGCAGCATGTTTTATTTGCCTTTTCTAACTATTTTATAAAGTCTAAAATAGAATATGCTAGTTTAATTTGATATCCAAGATACAACTGCTATAATCAATGTACTGCGAACGTGCAGATACGAGTTTTCACTTAATGCATCGTCATAAGCAACAATCTCTATTATTGGTATATGGAATAATTAACAATAAGTACATACGATTGAGGCAACGTCTAACATAAAATCTCATCTTCCGATACTGCTTACTAACTTATTAAAATCGTCTTCAATTTTTGACACATGTAGAATGAGATTGACTCATTTTTCTGTACTGAAAAACATACTAGAATAATGTTTCTTTAGTTTCGTTTTCTTTACGTTACTTAATGTTTTATTCAACTTTTTATTTACTTTTATTTAATTTTACCTTATTTTTCACCTTTATAACATTTTGTTACCTTCTATTATCTCCTTAATCTGTAATTGACCTTTGGCAGTTGATTGAAATATTAAATATATAAATAAATGTATAAACAAATTAATATTCATTGGCGAAATGACATATTTAATAGATTGAAATTCCTACATTGAATGAGTTCTTTAATTCTACTTTACCATAAAATTTGCTCATAATAAAACTATTATTCTGATGAAAGTAAATCTATTCATTTTTAGCAGTGGTAACTGTAAAGTATGTAAGTAAATCAATCATAAGTGGACATTTTTTTTAGATGGCACCATTTTTCGGAATGGTAAGCATACTTTCGCCATGGAAAGTGATTCACTAGTTTTAAATAGTTTTTAAATTTGTAGCGTTTGAAAAAATCATTGTTAAAATGCGGAAATATATTAATTTATATATCATGGCCCATTTTCTTGGTCTTTGCCATCATTAGTATTTAATATATACAGGGTGATTCAGAACTTATCAAAAAAAAAAAATTCTGGATGTACAGGGGACCCTTACAAATACAATTTTGTAAAGAAAAAATCAAAAAGGGCAGTTCGAAAATGATTTAAAAATACACTTCTGTACGGCACTGGAAACTGGTCCACTGTAAAACCTGACCTCGCACAATGCGACCGGCATGGCGGTGTGATAAAAACGGACAAAAACTTTCGCAAGGAAAGAAATATGTAAATAGAATTTTATCGCACCTATTTTATACCGGCAAACGATATCCATGAACTCCGAGTTGCTATACACGCAAACCATTTTTGACACTAACTACCCAATTTTGACACTAACTACTAAAAAAACTATTGAACATATAACAGGTAAATACTATTGCAACGACGACTGCAAAATCTGATTTCAGTATTCGGAGTCGCCGAGGCCACGTGGCTCTCCACGCCATTGCGAATGACGCTAGAGACTACAGTTGTCCAGCTATGTAGTCGTTGAATGTACTACCACTTCAATAATTTTTTTTCTCGGAAACTATAAGAATTTTACAAAAATTTTTTTTACGATATTGACTCCATTTCTCATGCCGCATCTATTCCCAAATTTTTTTGGATAAGTTCTGAATCACCCTGTATAATAGGCAAAAATACATTCGGTAGCATACCGTCCAGGATTTCAAAATATCTCGGCTACGCAGATGCTAAAATGTACACAGTTCATTGTTTGCGTCGCACATCGGCAACTCTTCTCGTAGATTGAAAAGACATGGAAAATGGAAGAGGGATATTGTCGCATTAGGATATGTAGAAGATAGCATAACGTCCAAGAACAAAATATCTTGTTTAATAGCAGGAGTCGAAAGAACTAGTGATGCCAATTTCTTTTAATTGATTGTGAGGAAATATGAACATTTTTTCGATGTCAAAGAAAATTTAGGTAGTTCTTCTGGTGTTACTGTTAAAAGTTCCTTCTCAAATTGTACTTTCGTTTTTAAAAACGGTTGCAAATGATTTTTGTTATTAATTTAAAGCAAATTATTATAAAATTCATATCTTTTGAATGAGTTACCCAATTTTTTTTTAAAACGCCGAAACACGTTAACTGATTTTGATTTTTTCCCATCTTTCGGTTATATAATAATTAATTTTTCTTCAACCCCCTAACCCCCAGCTACCCCTACTTTTTTTTTCAAATGGAAACGTAAGGCATGAGGGGGCTCGTTGAAAAGCTTATAGAAAACCGAATCCAGCCATACCAAATAAACAAGTTTTATTTTTTCAATAGCAAGGTTTTTAGGGTTGTATAAAACACCTACTTAACAAGTGAAATAAAATTTAATTATCTTCAGTGTTATCCTCCATGAATTTGCACAGAATAAAATAAAGAATTTGAAACTGTACCTATCACTGCTAACGCAAAAAAGATATATTTTTTATGTTGCGTTTTTTTGGCACCACTTACTTGCCAGGCTTTCTGGTTAATTTTTCGCTTTAGTTGTAAATTGGAGTTCGAAACGTTACTATTGTGTCAAAATCAAGTTATTTACTGAATTGCAATGGTATTGTCGGAAAGGCAACGCATCGAAATCTTGATATTGCTTGGATGTGGAGACAAAATAAGAAGTCAGGCTGAAGTGCGCGATTTATTTAATGCGAAATATCCCGAAAACCAAATCTCGCAAGGGACAGTTAGTAAAATATTTCACAAATTTGAGGAACACGGTACAGTACAGACTTTGCCCAAAACTGGACGGGCACGTGCTTTGAATGAAGAAAAGAAATTAGACATTGCATTAGAACTTGTTGAAAATCCTCATACTTCAACTGTTTCATTGGCCCGCAATCACGATGCTTCTCGAACTGCAATTCGAATGTTTCTGAAACAAGAGAAATACCACCCCTATAAGGTATGTCTTGTCCAAGAGCTTTTGGAAGACGATTATGATAGGCGATTACAATTTTGTGAGGAAATGATGAGACGGTGTGACGACAATAATGGTTTTCAACGAGACGTACTTTTTTCGGATGAAGCTACGTTTTATTTAAATGGAGTGGTTAACAGGCACAACTATCGCTTTTGGTCCCAGGAAAATCCACACTGGACATGCGAATCGCATACGCAGCATCCACAAAAAGTTAATGTATGGGCAGGTATCATCAACAACAGAATCTTGGGCCCATTCTTTTTTGAAGAAAATCTTACTGCCGCACGCTACCTGGATTTCCTAACATTTGACCTGATACCTGCTCTAGCTGTGATTTTCCCTCATGAAATTGATCCAGATATACCGAATGAAAGAATTTGGTTCCAACAAGATGGCGCTCCCCCACATTTTGGTATTGATGTTCGAAGATACTTAGATGAAATGTTTCCAAATCGCTGGATTGGTAGACGGGGTACAGTTGAATGGCCGCCAAGATCCCCCGACTTAACACCCCTGGATTATTTTCTTTGGGGATATTTGAAAGAAAGAGTCTACCAGGACAGACCGGATAATATTGAGAATTTAAAGAACAAGATTAGGGCGGAGATGCATAATTTACCAGCTGAAGTCATTCAGAATGCTGTGGACAGCTTTTACTATCGTCTTGGAGAATGCCAAATAGTGAATGGAGGACATTTTCAGCATTTGCGACATTGAGTTTATTTTTGTAAATTATCTAGTTGTTTCAATTTCTAAATGAAAAAAAACTTGTTATTGAAAAAATAAAACTTGTTTATTTGGTATGGCTGGATTCAGTTTTCTATAAGCTTTTCAACGAGCCCCCTCATGCCTTATGCTTCCATTTGAAAAAAAAAGTAGGGGTAGCTGGGGGTTAGGGGGTTGAAGAAAAATTAATTATCCGAAAGACGGGAAAAAATCAAAATCAGTTAACGTGTTTCGGCGTTTTAAAAGAAATTAACTCATTCAAAAGATATCAATTTTATTCCGTGCTTCTGGCCATCCCTGTATATCAAATATTAATGTCAATAAGCTTTGTACTTTCATTATCTGCTTCATTTATACAAGGCGCATTTACTATTCTACCTTGCAGAAACGAGGAGTATCAAAATAAAGTCAAAATGCGGACGATAATATTTAGGTCCGTTTATTTCGCCCTAGAGTGATATGACGCTGTTTTCCTATTCCGTTTCTTAGTAATAAACAAGCTATATCGCCTAAGTGAAAAATAAACGTTTTTTGGAGTTCTCTTTTTAAAACTAGGTTTATTTATTAGAAATATGAAAAACCACAGCTGGATAATGATATTTAAGGATCTAATTAAACTCGGTTCCTAACAGAGAGCGAGTTCATTACGAAAGTTGCTTCCAATTCCGGCGTACATCCCCTTAAACAACCTATTAGTTTCAAAATATTATTTTGGCTACTTGCATTATGGTAATATGAAACGGGGAACATAATGCTGCGTATTAAGGGAGTTATTTATCTACGCGAGATCTCTTAATGGTTAATATTACGATGCCTCATCTTCCCTTCCCAGCTATAATTTAAAATATTTTAGTTGTTAGTGTATTTCAAGGTACCTTCCGCATATTATCAAATTTTGCTGAAGTAACATACGCATTGAGAATCCTTAGAAAACTGTGCATTCATTCTGAAACTTATAAGTAATATGTTATTTTATACCTCAGTTCACAACTGATTGAACTATTTTATAATAGTTATAATTTATATACATAGGTACTTCCTATATTTTACGATTTACAGCAATATATTTACACCCTGTATAATAATGTAGATCTGTATTATATGCAAAGAAATAATCTCACAAAACTGTTTTATTTTTTTCTCTTTCCTGTGACACAATTGTCTGAAAGTGGTGATAAAAGTGCATAGCACTACAGAACATTGTGAACCTCTTGAGGCGGCGGTGTGACTAACAGGATAAAAATTATAAGCAATTTACAGTACACCAGCTGCTACAAGAGGAAGTATGGGTTGCCTAGACAATATAAATGATAACTCGACATATTAAATGTGTTAAAGCGAGTTATCCTCTCTCGGGTGCTTATGAAAGATGAATGATTACACAATGAGGACTGTAAATTCATGTAAATATAATTTACAAGCTGCTCTGTTTTACGCGAGGAAATTCTTTTTTAAAAAAATGTGTGCCTATCTTCAGTTCGCGAGGATTTAACGAGGCATGACGGAAACAGAATGAATCCCCTATGTTGATTCCAAGTTGAAAAATTTAGACCCTTATTCGTCATGCTGTACTTCATAAAAACCGATGCCATTTTTAGAAGTTGATTCAATATTGGCTTTAAAAGAACCAAAACGAATTACCACAATCAGTAAAGTACAGGGTGTTTAAGTTTATCTTTAAAATAATACTACCTGCCAAGAGTAAGCATACGAAAGATAACTAATTCTTAACAATCATTGTTATCAATGACTGTAATCGAGATTCATCAACGCTTCTTCCTTTAACTAGAATTGTCAAACAACAAATACAGAGTATGTATTTATGTATAACTACCACATATTCTTGTGACCATTTCGATTTAGTCACGAAAGTATTCGCATTTAGAGTAATGGCAAAAAATATTCTTACCCATAAGCTTTGTTCATATTTTCTTGGGAGTAACCTTAAGTTCGTGTTTTGTCAAAGAAGTAATAGTTTTTCCATTTCTTTATCATCTCCAATAAATTAAGCTATTAATGACAAATCATATTTACTTATCCATATGGAAAAGTGCATTGGCAAATGGTGTACACCCATTTCATCATAGAACAAACTAGAAACAACACAAATGTGCTGAAGTTATATCTACAGAATCGATACTAATTTGTTCTGTTCTGTGGTTTCTGGTGTGCCTCAGGGATCTATTTTGAATCCAATTTTATTCATAATCTTTATTAACGATATAACGTGGAATCAATTCTGATTTAAAACTGTTTACCAAAATTAAATTTGATTCGGAGTGTGAAATTCTTCTGAAAGCAATAAACGAAATAGATGATATCTGGTGCATTTATAGAAGTGCAAAATTATCACATTTACGCGTAAAGTAAATTCCGTTAGATCTGACTACAAAACTAAGAATTTCTTGTTCCAAAGCCTAGAAAATTTGAGACTTGAGGTGTTGTGTTTGATGTTAATAACCGTATGAAAGTAGCTCATTTGTTCTTTAAAGGGTATTATTGAAATGTGTGGTTAGAAATTATTATATCGGTCTTTAATTAGATCAATATTAGAATACCCGTCTATTGTCTACAGCTTTATTTGTACAGTGCATTTTCGATCTTCAAAAAAAGTTGAAGTAACATTTTTTAAATTGGCTATTTCCACAGGATATGCAGTTTGCATGTTTTAAATATTCCTGCGCTGGAAAAACGTAGCACTACTCAGGAGGTTTTGTATAAAATGAAAAACAGTTTAATTGACTGTACAAGGTTTCTCAGCAAAATTTCTATTAAAAATGCCAAGATTTTCTGCTCGATCTTTAATACTTGTCCTATAAGGACTAAAAATATGAAGATTTCTCCTCTGTACCAAAAATGCTCGTTAATGCAGTCCCTTTAACAGTATATTCTTTTGTTTTGTTCAATTAAACAAATTTAAATACAAATTTTTAATTAGTGTATATATTAAGTATTTGTAAACATTTAGAGATTTTTGTTCGAAGGCAAGACTTGTATTGATAGTGTATTTTATTATATTTAATTTTACTATTTTGGTAATTGGTGTTTTTACGTATTCATGCATACTTACAGATTTATATTATTTATTTTTAATTATTAATTAACGCTTGACACAAACCTATTTATATTCTGTACTTGTATCCTGTTTTTGGACACTTGCCTGTTAGATACTTGTTTCAATAAATGAATGAAATGATTGAATGAATGAATGAATGGATGGATGGATGAATGAATGAATGAATGAATGGATGAATGAATGAATGAATGAATGAATGAATGAATGAATGAATGAACGAAAAAGCGAAGGGACGAACGAATGAACGAACGAACGAATGAATAAACAATTATACAAATCTTTGGAAACAGAAGAAAATAGGAAAGAGAAGAAAAAAAAACTTAGAAAATGCACTTAGTAACTTATTAAGAACTGGTAGAGGTTTGTTTATATTATCGTAAATACAACTTTGTAAAAAATGGCATCTCTACACAAGTATTAGGATATCTAATGTCATTTAAAACATATAATGCGTTTTGGAATATTTGGGAAAAAGTAAAAATCGTTGTGTTGTGTGAAATCTTACGTCTTCTAGTGGCAAAACGAAGCAACTTTGGACGTAAGTAAATTTACAACCAGTTAATTATTTTTGATTCCAAATTATGCGGTAGTTCCATATACATGAAATATTGAGGCACAATATAGATTTATTTATACAGTCTCTTTTTTTAAGAAATGCCTAGTGTCAATTCCTGTCGATTTTCTTATGGCAGACACTATCAAGCAAAAAAATATATGAAACTGGAAAGTTCATTTCCAAGATACCATACAGAGAGTGTTGAGTGTTGTCGTTAAATTGTATTATACTTGATATTAATTTAAGAAATGCATGAGAGATAACCCAATTGCTTTTCTGCACGTGAAATTGTCACCCATTATCATGGACTTAAAAGTTTTCTCTGCAGCATGCAGCTACACTCATATAAATTTATGTAGCCACCAGCAGTGGTGGTCTAATTAAACCTGGTTTAACAAGGATTAAAACTGAGGTATTCCGGAGGATTAGATTTCCGCCTACATATGGAACTGTTCTCTCTTTCATGATACGTCTGCCTTCTTGGCACAGAATTACTACTATAATTATTTTCTAGTGGTACGTAATGTATGCCGAATATATTCTTCCTTATTCGAGAGAGGAGGATCATATTAAATTTTCCTATGTAGTAATGTGATCCATTATCACAGGTATTATATTTATCTTAAAATATTTATCGTGTTCTTAAATGATTTGTAAAATTTCAGAAAAATTGGATTATAGTTATAAATTATAAATTCTTGAGATGAAAATAGATCGATTTGCCTTGTCTTACCTTAGTACAAAAGTTGAGATAAGAGCGTCATAGTGAATAATTTATTTAAGGCTGAAATTAAACAAAAACGGATTTCCAAAATTTCGACTTGATTTTTTAGAGGCGTAATGTTCGTCTCCTGATTATGCAACTTTGCCCACATTTAAGCTAGTTCGTAGACCGTTTCCGAGACCCCTGTAGTGAGAAGCGAGTTTGTTACATTAAATTAACGTTCATTTTAAAACAAAATGAACTGTCAGACAACCAATTATTGGATATTTTTAAAAAAATCGACTAATTCTTCAAAGTTACTTACTTACGTAGCTATTACACCCTCACAAAAACTAGCCCAGAGGTCGAAAACTAGTGTTGGAGAAGAAGCGGCGCATTATTACGAGTGATCGTCATTTAATGTAAGAATGAGGGAATTATTTCTTTACTAGTAATAATAACTATAGGAAGCATTTTCTGATCTAATGGATTTTTACGAAAAAGGAAGCGCCTATATAAACCGTTTCCTGGGGCAGCCCGATGGTGTGCTGCAGTTTTAATTAAAGCCTTGTTCGTTATCCCAGTGTGATTTGACCGCAATGCGTGCCGAGTTCTCTTCTGGATCCAATTCGTTACTCTCTCTTTCTCTCCTGCTTGGCAGCAATGAAATGTCGCCCCTTTTAAAATTGCAACCGTTTAGGTAAACAACTTTAAATTGTCTGCTATTGGTATAATCGTCGAAGTAAAAACCGTGTGATTATTTTAACAAAACCGAATTTTTATCCATAAATAGCAGTTATTAAGAAAAAATTTACACACACGGGGCTAACTATAACTTTAATAACACTTCTTATTCAATTTTCCCCTGATTTGCATAGCATTTTTTACTTTAAGGTTTTCTGTACAGGAAGCGTATCATCGTAGAAGCAGATGAAATTCACCATGTAGTGACACTTAAAATACGCTTTTAGATTCAATGCAAGGCGTTTTTTATGGCTCTTGTAAATTTCGATATGAAAACAAACATAAATACAGGGTGTTTCTGAAAAGGATGATAGAGAGCACGTATCATAAATGTATGAAAATAAAACAATAACAACATTTTGCAACACCCATATTTTAGGTGTTATTTCAAGCAACTCTACTACATATTTTCGAATCTGTCCGATTGTGAATGGTTGTAGAATCACTATTTGCTTTAAATATTGTAACTAACTGTTTATTTTAGATTTTAAATTTCAGAATTAGTAGCTTGCATGCCGTTAAGAATAAGGTATTGCGTTATTGACATCCTAAAAACAATATTTAATTTATAGACTAGGCGGTATCTGTTTTGGTTTGGGTGAAACGTATATCCACGGAGATTTTTGGCTTTTTGGCTTTCAAATATCACTAGGAATGCGCATAAAAAAAACGTGGGCTTAACTTTTGGCGGCACAATATGTTAAAAAAACTCGAAAAATGTTATATTTTTGAAAATTTAATCACATATAGAAGGACCCTCATGCTTTCAAACGCTTTATGTAAAATTCGAATCCGTCAAATAGGAGAGCTCTGGCGCTTGTTTAAACATTGATCGAATTTTTGTACTTATAAACATTTGGAATAACTTTGTGAATTTGAATCAAACCAAATTTTTTAAAGCTGGTTTTAAAAGTTATTGGAAGGACGCTTCTTTAAAAAAAAACAGATCGGTTGATCAATTAGTTACGTAGTTATAGCCGATCAAAGTTAACCGTCATTTACACTAAATGTACTGGGACATCCGGGCTAATTTTTCGAAAAATATCGTTGGTATTCCGAGTTCTTATCAGGCCTAAGTTTGCAATATATTTCTTCATTGGCAACCTATACTTTAAAACGCGTTTAAAGTTATTTATGCAGGCGAGAAATTCAAGAAAATCGTACGGGTGGTGGTGGTGGGGGAAGCAGAGAGCGCGGCCGCTTCGGCCTGCTCGAAATTCAATCGGCGAGTTCAAAACAGCGACGCCCTTAAAAAATTTTTAATATCTCAGCTTTTAGAGGTCCGATTTTGATGATTTTTTTTAAATCGATGTCTTGTGATTTGAAAAAAAAAAACAATTAGCGTATTTTCAAATGCCTATCATTAATAATTATTGGTCTTTCAACAGTCCGATAATTATTTACTTTAAAACTTCCTTTACTTATCAACTTTATTTTTCTATTGTATCAAAGGTAAGTGCATAGACTTATATACTCTTTATCAAAGATCAAAAACAAATTTATTTAAATATTCTGAAATTGTTTAAACAACAATTATTTTCAAAATATGACGAAAATTAGTAATATAATGAGTTAATTTCTCATTTGCTTATATTTTAAACAATAAATAATATTTGAATTATACTTTAATCACAAAAGAAATTATGATTAAATTAATAAATTAATTATAAAAAATCAATAACTTTTAAAACCTACTTTAAAAAATTTGATTTGATTGAATATTCACAAAGTTATTCTAATTGTTTATAAGTACAAAAATTCGACCAATGTTTAAACAAGCGCCAGAGCTCTCCTAATTGACGGATTCGAATTTTTCAAAAAAAGTTTGAAAGCTTGAGAGCCCTTCTATATGTGATTAAATTTTCAAGTATCTAAGGGCCTTGGTGTTTCCGTGCAAAATTTTGAAAATTTGCAAATTTTTCTTCAAAATCTGGCATGCAAAATTATTATGCAAAATTTGGTGTAATGATTCTACATAACATGAATTTTTTTTGAGCCAAGTATGAAGGTCCTATACCCAACTTAAAGGCCCCAAAAAAATTCCCTAAAAAATAATGTGTTTTAACTCCATTTTTGGCGACTTTTTCGATTTTTACAACAATAATCATGATTCATTCGATTTGTAGATAGTCATATTTTGTAAAATTTAATCACAAACATTTTTTTCTTCTTCCATTTTCGCCTAAAATCAACTCTTGAAAAGATACATAATTAAATAGGGAGAAAAATATGACATTTTTCGAATTTTTTTAACATATTGTGCCGCCAAAAGTTAAGCCCACGGTTTTTTATGCGCATAGAAAAATTTTCATTTTCTAGTGATATTTGAAAACCAAAAAGCCAAAAATCTCCGTGGATATACGATTCACCCAAATATGGACTCTTTGAAACAGATACCGTCTGGACTATTAGCAAATGAAATAATCACGACGTACTGCGAAAAATGTAGGTTAATATTTTTTAACAAACGTTGTAATCAGCGACTGTATATGTTTGTTCTGTATAACAACTCCAATTGAACTGAACTGAAACGGATTTAGTCAAATCAATCTATTCCATATCCATTAGCGTCTACATGATTTTTGTACTGGACTGATCGATTGTATTGTAAAATACTTTATTGGCAATGACATTAACAAACGCTACTAGTACTTCCCAAATAGTCTTAATTCGTGTATACAATATACAGGGTGTTAATGAACTTTTGTCAAAGATTTTTGCCACATGTCCGTTATGCCAAAATGAGGTAAATACACGGATTTGTGTGGAGTAAAATGCAATTTTAAAATCTGACTTACATCAACATTGCAATGAGCGACCTTTTGAGAACTGTTGATTTTTATAGATGTTCGATGTACTCACCATTTGCTTGCACACAAGCTTCAGTGCAACGTATCCAATTCGCTCGCACGCGTTGCAACATTGCCACTCCTCTCGAATCATATTTCAAGCTTCCGCATCTAACTAGGCTGCCGCGGCCTATCCAGCGATCAGGAAAAGTAATGTTTAGAAAGTCGCGCTCTCTCCGAAAAAAGTGAGCGGGGGCTCCGTCATGCAGTAACCACATATTGTGCCGAACATTTAATGGCACGTTTTCCAATAACTTCGGAAAGCGATTTTGCAAAATATCTGGATATGAAGCACCGTCTAAGGGTTTAGGCAATTCAAAAGGTATTATTAAAGTGTTATTAACGATACCGACCCTCAGGTTCACTGAAAACTGTTGCTGAAAGGCACCGCAACGTATTTCGTGTGGATTTTCGATAGTCGAGTAGTTAGTGTTGTGGACGTCACGTACACCATTTCGACTGAAACATGCTTCATGTGTAACAAGTATTTGCGCTGCAAATTGAGGATTTCTTGCATGTTCCTGAAGCAACCATTCGCAAAAAACCTCGACGTAGTGGAAAATCTTCAGGAGTAAGCGCTTCAACACGTTGAATATGAAATGGGTATAACTGAGCTTCTCGTAATGTCCGCCATACAACATGATGTGAAATATTTACTAGCTGTGCTATATTTCTGGTGTTACGATGCGGATCTTCTACGAGGAGATCTAAAATCATCGCCTCGATATTTAAGATTCTTAGTGATCGCCCTAGGCCACCATCGCGACGCGGTTGTACTTTGCTACTACAGCAACAAATCTTCGCGGTGCGGAGGCACGTCGTTCAGGATATCTTGCACGGTACACTTGACAAGCTCTGTGGGTATTTTCGTTTGCTGCGCCATTTTCAAAAGAAAACTTGGAAATACTGCTATAAAAATGTACTCTCGAAAAACAGCACAGCAATCACTACAACAATGTATTACAAACTGACTTTCGAATACAGTCCCGTTTCATGATAAACCTACAAACTCTTAAAAAGTGTTACAGAATTTTTTGTAAGTATTTACCGCGATAAAATACCTGTATTTCAGCAGTTCCAAAACAGTTTTAAACACATTTTTAATTAGCTTTTTTCTCTATGACCTTAAACTTCCGATACCGATAAGTTTGTAACATCAGTTAACTCAGTTTTTGCTCCTTTTTCACCACTTTAAATTTTTGACATAAATTCATTAACACCCTGTATAGGTGGAGTACAGGAAAGAAAATAATTTTCTTTTTCGTTTACGGTAAAAAAAATTGTTACGTTTTAAAATACGGTTGCCATGGAGACTTTTAAGTTCGCATGTACATGGTTTTCAGAAAATTAAAATACGTGAAAATTTGTCGGCCTACCTTAATTTTTCTAAAATAAAGGTAAGAAAAGCTTGAGTAAAATAAATTGACACGAGAAAACTGTATCCTTAATACGTTTTAGAGGTAGAAAAAATAAATAAATAAGAAATCCTGAATGCGTATTTTATTTTTGTCAGTTTTTTATGAAGTTTGACAAGTTTCTCTTCTTGCTCTGAAAATTGGGGAGTACACAAAGGTATATGTCTAATGTAAAGAAATGCCGTATTTTGTGGATGGTGCATATCGATACATACGAAGTGTGTGAAATTCACAATTTCTCTGTATTGGTAAAAAATGTCTCAAGCGGTTGATATACGGGCAATTGGTAAATATAAATATCACTTAAGAATGTTTGAGATATTCCTAATGTGCATATAGTATAATAGAACTTGTCGTTACAGATTAAAATCTATCAGCATAAGTCAAATAATTGGCAAATATTTAACATATTATTTATATTTGACAAATTTTTGTAGAGTAACTGCTTCATTTGAAACCAATTTTACTATTGCTCACGAACCAATTTTTTACGTTGACGTTTAAGAAAAAATGGATTAAATTCAAAATACGCCAATTTTTCCTCATATCCTAATTTTTGACATAACCCTATTTCTCTTTAACATCATCTTCTCATTTCCTTAAAAATAAAGGTAGTTACCTATCTATTACGTCATTTTCAGATATGTTCATTTCCTGAATATCCTGTACTTAACTTAACATTTTCCATGGCAACCTTATTTTAATAACCATCAAGGTTTGCTTGTTTCTCTCTTTCTCTAACAGTAAATATACTGTATATATTCATTTTTAAACACGTTTATTTCACGAACATTTTTACATGCTTTAAAATTTTCCCCTATTACCTTTTTTAAAAAATAAGCAGTTTTTTTGTTTCTCTTGTCTACTCCAACCGTAAATATACTGTATAAATTCAGTCGTAGAAAACATAACCAATGTAAAAACTATCAGTTTAAATTTGTTTCAATTTCTTTTGGAATTCGAAATGACAGGGCAATGGATCGATTTTGGAAACTGATATTGACAGTACTTTACGCTACTAATCTTTAATTATGATATCGGAAAACTATAAAGCTTCTGTGGAACAAACTTTCTCTGTGCTTTCATTGATGTCACTACAAAAATCTCATTTTCTTCTTCCGATAAATTTTAGTGTCTTATTGGTGACTACCGATGAAAACATATTTCTAGAACTAGTAGTTTTTTTTATCAATTTGGTTTTTCTTTGAAGCAGCTGGATATGAACCACATATTTATTTTTTTGCTATAGTTTTTGTGTATACGTATTTATAGACATTGTTACGGGTTTGTCACCCTGTAAAATACCGAATTTATTTTATTGCGGCAAGATCTAGACGATTCGGTTTCTCAAAATACCTACATAACTATTTCAATTATAATTATTTATACTTAACATTACTTCATTGATAACAACAAAGAAAAAGATTAATAAATATTATTATATCAATAATTTCGCTCCTCCAGCTAGAAATGAACGGCTTTATCATTCTATCACCGCCGAGTATGGGCAAAAAGACGATAAGTTTTTGCGGCTTGAAATAAAATTAAAGGCGGACTTGGTATTTAGGCTTGAAAGAAAGCAGTCAAAACGCAAAATTGCGGATCTACCCCAGTTGATTAATTAAATAATCCGTTGCACTTCGACCACTGGTTATTGTTGTTGTAGCTAGAATGCAGATTAGTGTCTGGATTTTTGGTGTGAAGTGCAACAGGACTTCATAAGAAAGGCCGCACAACATCTTAGGTAACGCGAATTGTCACATTTTGGTTTTAATGAGAGCCGTTTATACAAATTTGAGGAGGTGATTCTTTGTGATTGTCTATGGTCGCCCATTCTGGGACCGACTTACATAATACATTGTGGAACTAGCAGCCCCAATAATTTGATAACACCCAGTTAGAACACCGGAGATCGAGGAAACGAAACACCAGCCGCAACCCCAAAATTAGCACGTGGTCACTCCGTGGAGGACTACTTATCACCCAGGATCTTTATACCACCGGACGATAAGGTCATATTTATAATTTTACGTTACCCGTTAGTCGTTCCAAGATTTACCCGACGGAGCCACGCCCTTGAATGGTTTACGGTTTACCATTTTATTGAAAGAAGCCCTCAAATAATTTATTGTCATTTAATATTACATTATATTTAACGCTTATACGCCTGTAAACCTCATAGTATATACTACGGGGGGCCTTCTTATTCCTCATATTAATTGTACTAAAATATATATCATTAGTTTGTAACACAAACGGGAACGTACTGGTACTATTCTGTAACCGTTGTGGGTCTAGTGCCACCCCCTATGGCCTATTCTTATTATGATCATAGCTTGACCAATCAAAGCAGTTATTAGTCATAGTTAATGGATTTTTTTTCCTTTTCATTACAATAAATCTTAAAGTTACTACACTCTCGTTATTTTATAATTTTCGTTTAGTTATCGTAGCCTTGATGCATTAGCAGATATAGAGACTAAAGGCACCTCCACGCCCTATCTCACTGAGCTGCCGGACTCTCTGCTAACTTTGCAACCGATCAATCACAAATAAAAAGGCTATATACAGGGTGGGCCACCAGTAACGCCTCGGTCGCTAGTGACCAAACGGCAAATGTTATAGAAACCTGTTTAGGTGGGTATGTGTAGGTTGATTACGGCTACATTTTAAAAATATTTTGAAATATACAGGGTGTCCAGGAAAAGCGTACCATATCAAAGTTATGTTTTTTTAAATGGAACACCCTGTATTTTACTGCATTTTTGAAAGCACCGTAAAAAAATAGGTGAACTTTATTAAAGGTTCTGCATACCTAGGACTTACAGTTTGTGAGATATTTCAATTTTAGTGAAAATGCAGGCATAGCGTAGAAATTTAATATTAGCAATAAAAAAATAATTTTAAGGAAGCAGCTTTGGAGGGTCTATTTTAGATCCTTGAAGTTATAAATTGTTATATTTGTCGTCACTTAGTATTATACAGGGTGTTCAAAAAACTGCTGAATACTTCTCTCAACTTTAAACAGCAATAACTTGGTTATTTTAAATGGAACACCCAGTATATTTTTACTTTGGGAGTTGGGAAATTTAAAACTCTTTCAAACTGTGTATAGGTTCCCTATACCTATCTCTAACGGTATTGGAGATATTTGTGCCGTTTCGTTTTTTATCGATTTTTTTTTTATGATGTATCCACGTGTCTTTATCGAGGTCTTTACTGAATTGGTTTGGGTTCTTCTTGATGACGTCTCTTTAAATATATTGAGAAAAATGAGGATGCAATTAGATGGCGCACCTGCAAATTTTTCATATTCAGTGAGAAATTATTTAAATCGAAAATTTAGTAATAAATGGATAAGTAGGAATGGTGCATGTCAGTGGCCACGTAGGTGTCCAGACCTCACCGTAATGGACTTCTTTGTTGCGAGCTATATAAAAAATCTTGTATACAATGTTCCACCTATTACTTGCGATGATATTGGAGGGAAGGATTAGAGATGCATTTGCGTGAGAATATCATTTGAAGATAGAATAAGATGCTGTATTCAGGAGAATGGTTATCAATTCGAACATCAATTAAAATTTTTCTTTGTTTTTTCTAAAAGTAAAAGTTCCTTTTATCATTATCATGAAAATATTCAAAAAAGTTTTCTAATAAAAAATATTATTTTATAAGCAGAATGATTATAAAAAGTTATTAATTTTGTATAAATATGTTTGTAGTAAGTAACTGAATTATTTATGAACAAGAAAAATATTTATTAAAGAAAATTTTACTTTTAGAAGAAACAAAGAAAAATTTTAATAGATGTTCGAATTGATAACCTTTCTCTTGAATACAGCATCTTATTCTATCTTCAAATGATATTCTCACATTCCTTAGAATAGTTATTTGGGGTGATATATCTAATCCTTTTCTTCATATCATCGCAAGTAGTAGGTGGAACACTGTGTACAAGATATATATTTATACAGCCCGAAACAAAGAAGTCTATTACGAGAGGTTTGGACACCTGTGGTAGCCACTGACATGGACCATTCTTACCTACTCATTTATTACTTATTTATCGATTTATATAATTCCTCACTGAATATGAAAAATGTGCAGGTGCGCCATCTAATTGCATTCACATTTTTCTCCTTATATTTAAAGAGACGTCATCAAGAAGAACTCAAACCAATTCAGTAAAGACCTCGATAAAGACACGTGGATACATCTTACAAAAAAAAAATCGATAAAAAACGAAACGGCACAAATATCTCCAATACCGTTAGAGATAGGTATAGGGAACCTATACACAGTTTGAAAGAGTTTTAAATTTCCCAACTCCCAAAGTAAAAATATACTGGGTGTTCCATTTAAAATAACCAAGTTATTGCTGTTTAAAGTTGAGAGAAGTATTCAGCAGTTTTTTGAACACCCTGTATAATACTAAGTGACGACAAATATAACAATTTATAACTTCAAGGATCTAAAATAGACCCTCCAAAGCTGCTTCCTTAAAATTATTTTTTTATTGCTAATATTAAATTTCTACGCTATGCCTGCATTTTCACTAAAATTGAAATATCTCACAAACTGTAAGTCCTAGGTATGCAGAACCTTTAATAAAGTTCACCTATTTTTTTACGGTGCTTTCAAAAATGCAGTAAAATACAGGGTGTTCCATTTAAAAAAACATAACTTTGATATGGTACGCTTTTCCTGGACACCCTGTATATTTCAAAATATTTTTAAAATGTAGCCGTAATCAACCTACACATACCCACCTATACAGGTTTCTGTAACATTTGCCGTTTGGTCACTAGCAACCGAGGCGTTACTGGTGGTCCACCCTGTATAACTAGCAGTCTCGCCCCTTTTAGTTTTTTAGTATGCTACCATGTCCATGAGTGGGCAATCGTAGCAACATATTATAAAACTGAAATTGTTTTTAACCTAAAAACAAAATATATTAATCGGGAAGAAGGCGATATTTAAGCCATTAAAGTATTTTTTTGCATTTCTTCAATCGCCAATTATAAGAGATAAGATTTTATGAAAAAAAAAGACGATTTACTTAATGTTTTTAAAATTAGATTAAAGCAATGATTGCAAACTTAGATACTAATTTATCATCTGGAGCTATTTCTGCATCTGCAGAAACACACATTCACGTTCTGCAGCATTTGTCTTTGTTAACGAAATCTTCTGAAAGTTTGGCCAGAGAATTATGCACTTAGTTTAGATATCTTAGAATTTGCACTCCCTTACATATTCATTTAGATCAATTAGAGATAGAAAAGGAATTATATGAGCCGTTAATTTCATATAAAATATGTTTTTCTAAAGATACATTATAACTGGAAAATATTATGCATAAGGTGGTCTTTTTATAGCGATTTATCTGCGACTAAGACGTTCAAGTAAGATTTTCAACCAATACTTAAATCAATGAAGTTCGAAAATATTGAGAGAACAAAGACTGCATTTAATTTGAGCTAATGCCGTCAGTTTTTCGCGACTAGGTGACTTACGTTGGAGAATTATTTTAAACAGACTAAATTCAGGACTCACATCTAAATAGCATGATGGTAATATTTTCTTTTTCTTACACCGATGTTTTACGTATATTTTAAATGTGTATTCTGGTACCTGAAAACGTAATAAGTTGATGATGTCTCGTTAACATTTTTATATTCATTACTTTTATCACTTGCTTCATAAACATCTTTAATAACTAGTGAATAGGTAGTTTCTCATTATAATTCGCGATATGAACATAATTACGAATCCAAATTATATAATTTATTAAAAGCAGAAAAGTGAAATTTTTAATTTTTGATATATTTTGGTATTTTTTGTGCCAAATCCTTGAATTCCAATTTTAAATCATTATATTCATCATTATATTTTAATTGTATTCATCTCATGCGTGTTGGTAAGTGTGTTGAATTCGTAGGTACCTACTTAAAAATAACGTGTTGCAAAACAATATTCTCCCTTCAGTCTTAATTTATTTTTCAAACGGCATTCAAATCTAATCCTGGCGTAAGTACGAAGCAAGAAACACGCCTAGTTTCCTCCTCAATTACCTTATTGAGAACGCTTTGAAATTATTATACAAAACTTCGTGACTGGTTTATAGCTTCTGAGTGTAATCTTCGTCGGTTAATTACAAACACACCGTCTTGTAGAAAATTACGTGTAAATCTGTTCGCAGTTTCTAAACTTTAAAATTATGTCTCAACAGAAATTAATTAACAAACTTACAGCTTTAAGTTAGGTTAATGCAGGTTTATAAGGAATTTGTATTTCTTTGCTCAATAACTTTTTACCTCTTGACTTATTTCGGTAGGAAACGGTATCTTAGCTTATATAACACGGTAAGTTATCTTCATTTAGAAAAAATAATATTTAATAGGTACAATACGAGATCTGTTCAGAAAGTAACTGAACTTTTTGAATTACGCCCTATTGGAGATATATAGTGATATGTGGTTGGCAGCATTGCGTTGCGCATAACCTCCTTTGTAATCACATGTCCTTGGATTCTTGATATCTCATTTAGTTTTCGTGATATTGTTCTTTGAGTGCAATGTGTTTAAGTGTTAATCACAATTATTGAAATGTGCTATTTTCTGAAACAACGATGCAACGTAAAATTTTGCGTGAATATGGAGAGAATTTTGACGAAAACATTTCAACTTTTGAAACAAGCTTACGGAGATGATGCTTTGGGTCGTACGCAATGCTACGAATTCACCGATGTTTTGAAGCCAACCATCAAAATGTTCGAAATCCATATTTTTCATACGAATATTTCTAGGTAGACTACAACAACACTCCTAAGCAGCTCTGCAAGTCGTAAAAGAATGTTGGACGAACTATCCAAAATTCATGGATGTTTCGAAATTCTGCTCGAAGCTTCGCAGATGCTACGAATGGTTTTCTACCATGCCAAAACGCCGTTCAACACAACACCTGAAAACATAGACGCTTCTTAAAAGCTTCAGTACCGGCATTCCGAGAAGTCCATACACAGTGAATAAATCATAGTGAACCAAACACCGTGATTTTCAGACACTAGGTTATCAGACCCGAACGAAATGCATACAGGGTGACACAAACGCGGGACCACGTTTCCAAGTGCGATAAATTGGAAACCAAATTTAGTTAAGTGCTTCAACGGCCGTTTAGGTTGCAACACATCCCAACAAATATATCGTGGAATCTCCACCCGAGCTCATTGAACTCAGGAGAATGGCGGATGATCAGAGATCTAACGCACTGGCACCGGAGGTGAAGAAAGACACTGGACATTACGATCTTTCTCATCCCATCATAGAGGTCTACGACCTGTTGATGATGCCTAGGACAGAGTCTAGTAGGTCTCAACAGCCGTGATCGAACCAAGACAAGGCTCATCAGCGTCGTGGCGCTTAACGTGGGCCCACCACCGATGATATGCAACCAACTTATTTCGTAGCCCAGCCAGGCAACCAACCGGGGGACTTAATCCTGGAAAAGACTAAGACTAATAATATTCCCCGACATGGCGCCTAACGCGGGGCTATGTTGCTGAACGAGATTAGAAAAAATCCGCGACACTTCGACTACAACTGATGACTCTCCTACGTTCAGAAAGTCAAAGAT
This sequence comes from Anoplophora glabripennis, assembly GCF_000390285.2. Taxonomy (NCBI): domain Eukaryota; kingdom Metazoa; phylum Arthropoda; class Insecta; order Coleoptera; family Cerambycidae; genus Anoplophora; species Anoplophora glabripennis. The sequence goes on along the minus strand of NW_019417026.1, from coordinate 44,266 downwards.
CTGGTGCGTGCAAATCGCCGATCGACTGTCTGAGAAATCGCAACTCAATTGGATCACTCCATGAAATTTTGACTGAAAAATTCAACATGCATCGAGTGCAGCAAAATTTGTTTCTTATGTAATCGAACAATAGAAAGAAAATCGCGAGGACGTTTGTCGGCAATTCCTTGAACAAACCAATGACGATAAAACATACATTCATTCAAAGTATCATAATGGGGTTTACGGTTACGACATTGAGACAAAGGTTCAATCCTCATAATGAATTGGAAATGGATCTCCACGCCTCAAGCACAGACAATATAGCTTATCGCCACAGACTGCTTGTTAAATGATGGAAATTGGCAGCCTAAAATGGATGCAGGGTCTCCTTAGCCGGCTTCCAGCTATAAAATTTTGCGTGGTAACTCTCCTACTTGGTAATAGGCGGCAGTTCTAGCGGTGGCTTTGTTGCCAAATGATAACTGCCAAATAAATTCGATGCATTTAATTATGTAATTAAAGAGATATGGAACTTATCTTTTGTTTGGAAATCACATTTGTAATAAATGCTAAATAAAATAAATCAAGTTAGAATTAAAACTATGAATTTACCTAATTAATTATTTATTTTATATCACCTTGGAATGGGAGAATTCAAAAACTTGAAATTAATGTTTTTAGATTTGTGCGTCGACTTCCAGTTTGGTACGATAAAAACACCTATGTTTAAAAAAAATGCATTATACAGGTTGTGTATTCTTAGATGGGTACTGCTCTCTTATTGTTGATTTCTTTAGTTAGGTAAAATAATTATTGACACAAGTGTTGCATATCATGGATGCCATTGGTAGTGCTCATATTTGTGACACAAGGTGTTCAAAAAAATTAACACAATGTAAAATATCTGGAACCTTAAGGAGTAGTTGAATACGGAATCCATTTAAAAAAAAGCAATCAATCAATGATCCCTTACAGAGATAAGATGATGCGTTCGTTACTTCTGTTGCAAATTTTGACAAACTTTTTAGTTTTTCGACATACGGACTTCGGACCTTTTCCATTCAACGCAGAACGACAATCTGAACCAGGGGTGTGAGGAGATTTTTTTAATTATTTTTTTCGGTTTAACACACCGTTTTCAAGTTGTAAACACTTTCTTATTCTATGATGTCACACACCGTTGGTCCCGATTTTTTTTCGACATGTCTTCTGACGTTTTTCACTTAATCACCAATCAGAACCATGGGAGATTTTTTGATACTTTGAGTCATTTTCGAGGTACAAGCAAATACTGTTATTTTTTTCATTCATATATTATGACACCCCGCTCTGCGTCACCCACCGAGTGCTTTACTGAGAACCAAGGGGAGATTTGTTTATATTTCCAGCCATTTCCGAGTTACGAGCCAAAAAAACAGTTTTTGTTGTGACCTCATAGCTCGCTAACGAAGGCTAAAAAGGCCACACGTTCCCTCCCTATATAGATGTCCTAAAAATGCTGGGGAAGCTCCTCCTGAAGATAGCAGCGAGAGAGAGAAACAGAGAGAGAAATGCCCTCTCGCACACAATCAGACAAAAACGACAGAAATGAACCTTCCTTTAAAAATTCATGGGATTTATATTTAAAGTAAAACATAATTAAACTGTATTATTCAAATAACAATAATATGCAAAAGTTCTTCAGGAAAATCGGCAAATTTATTTTGGAGGACGAATCCTGTCAATGAACACTAAAAAATATTATTACAAACCTTAGGTGGCCAGAAAACAGCCCCGATCTCAGTCCTTTACACATAATTTTGTGAGAAGACTTCAACAAAATATATTATTAAAGACTTCAAAATTTACAAGCATTGAAAGGAAAAATACAGAACGAAATGTATGATAATTCTGAATTTGTTTTTGAAGCAATAAATAACAAATTAAAGCAAATTTTCAACTGTATCATCACAATTAGTTGCATGTTGATTTGTAAAAATTGTAGGTATTTTAATGTTATTTCCTTTTTAGGTATTCTCCTGATGTTGTTATAAAGGTTAGTTATAAAAATCGTTGTTTGTTTTTTCAATAAGGATGAATTTTATTTTTTTGATGTTATTTTTTTTTTAATTTTTACTTTAAACATAAGTATATTTTATGCCAGCAAATTTTGATGTCAAAAGAAATAAAAGAAAAATCGTACATTTGTATTTAAAGTTTTTTTTTATCTTTAATTATTAAACCTATAAGTGGATGTCAAAATACAAAAAATAACCTGTACCATTCCCCGACGCGCGATGTGCTAATAACCCACCGATATGAAATAGATTTATCATCATCAAATATTAAAAAAATTATACTTATTACAAGCTGTTTAAAATATCATTACGAATTTTGTTTATTTGGAAATATATTTTCTGCAATATTTCAATACCAAAAAATGAAACTAGTAGCTAATTAACGAAATTATGATTAAATAACCTAACTGTGAGACTGCTGCAGAATATCATATGAAACTACATAGATATTTGCTGATTCTTTAAAAACATTTTTATCAATACCTACATCATACATTTAAGTAAATAAGAAGTGTACAAAAGAAATCCGTAAGTACGTCTGGCAACATTACCAAAGCGCGTTATATGTTGCTAGGATATGCGTAGCAATTCGGGCCGCTACATTTGATTTTTCCTAAAATTCTGCTGGTGGTGTACTCTATCGGCAATTCGGTTTAAAACTGCTGGCCTATTCCAGTAGCGGTCTGTGGTGATAGCTATTTTGTCTATGCCTCAAGAAAGAAAGCACGTCAGTCTCGGTTCAATGTTAAAGTGATCACTGTTATTTTCGACTTTAATGGAATTGTGTATTTTGAATTTTTGCCTCATAGTGAAACAGTGAACCGTGTATATCCGCAAAAAGAGACCAGAGTTGTGGCGAAACAACTCATCGTTCTTGCACCATGACAACGCGCCCGCACACTCAGCTTTGTAAAATTCGTCAATTTTGTGCCAAAAATCAGATCACTGTCCTCCCCCACTATCCTGTCTCGTTCTTATGTTTTTTTTCTTATTTCCAAAATTAAAATCAGTGCTGACTGAAAGGACGCCGTTTTCAGATAACTGATGACAAAGCAAATTCGTCACAGACTTTAAAGGTCTTTTCAAATGAAGCTATCCAAGACTGCTTCACGAAATGAAAACACCGCTGAGAAAAGTGTGGGAATAAAGGAAAAGAATACATTGAACGAGACAAGGACCAATAACGTATAAGATTAATTAAAAAAATAAAGTTCGGTTATTTTCTAACAGACCTCGTATACAGGATTTTTCACTGATAGGTACTATAGACGAAATTACACCGAAAATTTTTTCTCATTTAATATAACATTTTGTGATAGACATCATCATCAGTTTTGTTTGCCATGCTTTTTGAGCATACCATATATAAAGTTCAATATTTATTTTTTTTATTAAACATTTTTTTCTAAAAATAAAAAATCTAAGAGTTAATATTTATAACCAATAAGTCTGACTTATTTAAAATCTTACTGTTACACCTATGCTGATTTTTTTCGAGAAACTATATTCAATATTTGATAAATCGATATTTCTCGACATACCGCAATGAATGAAATGAATATTACCTACATAATTATTTAGAGTACAAAGTGACGCTTTACTGCCCCTGAAAAAGGCCGGTATTCCCATATGTAGGATATTGCGTATGATGCTGGTGTTCGCTAAGCTGTGGCTCTACAATTTTAATTTAGTTAACGACAAAGTTGGCGAACAAAGGAAAGCACGTTGTCCCGGTTTAATTATCGGCGGTAAAAAATTATGACACAGAAAGCAATTCAAGAAATCCCATTTTGTGGCAGTGGAAATTCCCAACTTGGTGAAATTTAATGTATTAATTAGTATTTAGTTGTAAATGGCATGAAATGAATTTTACATTCATGTTTTGTACTTTTACAACGTTTTAGGTATATCACAAAGAATTAATAGATAACACTTAGATATATTTAATCATATGCAAAATGTACAACTCTTTAATAATTTCGCACAGGCGTAGAATTGCTAAAATTTATGTTTTATATAATAAATTCAATTGATACAGAACGTAACCAATCGTCATGGGAAAAATATACAGGGTGTTTCTGAAATAAGTGCATTCCTTGAAAAGGGAAATAGAGGGCACGAAAATGAGCAACTTTTATTAAACAACTGAGGTCTAAATCTAAATGCTTCTGCTTTCGAGAGAATTAACACCCTGTATATTAAAAATATACACAGCACTATTAATTATAATTTAAAAGAAAATTCGATTAACTACAATTTGAGTTTCCGCCTTGACTGTTGGATACGCAGTAGCACATTCAGGTGGAACTGCAGAGGAACATACTCTTTGTCTGAGTTTCTTACATTGTACAATTGTACATGTATATTAATAATTGTTAATACCTTCTATCTTCATCACTTTGTTGAAGAATAAAGTCCACAACGCAACTCTTTTTTTAGGTTAAATAATAAGGTAGCTTGCAATGTTATTTATCAGTATTACATTTATTGAAAATAACTAAATAAAACTTCACATCATTTTGCTTCTATGACGAAAATGAAGAAAGACTATTATTACCTTAAATTCATTGCTAAAAAGATAATGAAATTATACATTATGATTTTATTGTTAACTGAAAAGTTGAGAAAAATGTAGCAAAACAAATATAAGACCTTTATTGTACGTATGAATAGTACAAGGTCATACATGGTGAACTTTCCTGATAATCCAATAAAGTTGCGCTCGGTTTATGGGGGCCGCAAAAAACTGCAAACAGGATGATTTTTTCAGGGCTGTTTGGAGACTGCTAACCAAAAAAAAATCACATCACACTCGAACTCCTATGCGGGTGGTTTCCTAAACATTTTTTTAGAGCAAAATAACCTTAATACAAGTTGTAGAGAATCAAATTCTAAACAACTTTACCTTATAATTTTTTTTATGTCTAATATTTAACGAGTTACTGTGCATTATGTGACATTGGGCACGCCGCAGAGGTGGTCTTGTATATATGTATGTTTTTACAAAAAAATTACCTTCATAGAAGTTGTAGAGGATCAAATTCTGAACAACTTTTCCTTATAAAATTTTTTGTATCTCTAATACTATTAGTGCAGCTACAAATTTGATTTGCCAAAACCGAATGGAGTCGATGTGATGTCGCATCCACTGAACGCTTGTATAAACAGTATACGTTCAGCTATTTTTTTCGAATGTTTGCAACAATTTCTTGAATAAATGAATAAAACTAAACATGAACTGTCAGCTAACACATGACAGCCTAACACTGCTTGCCCCACTCCCACTGTTGCCAACTCTTTTTAAAACATATTTACAAGACCACCACTGCAGCGAGCGTATTTTTTTTCATATAACTTGTTAAGCATTAGAGATACAAACAAATTTTATAATTTTATAAGGAAAAGTTGTTCAGATTTGATCGTCTACAACTTTTGTCAAGGTCATTTTACTCTAAAAAAATTTTTAGAAAACCACCCTCATAGCGTACAAGGTATCAGGAGGTCCGTTTTTTCATTTCTTATGTATGGTTTTCGAGATTCCAGTAACTACACAAAATTCAACGCCTACTAAGTTATCTCAATGTAGTATCTCGAAAGAATATTGCTTCGTAAAATTTTAAAACGGTTCAAGCTGAAAATTTCTTAGTTGTATGGCTACATTATATTAAGTATAACGAATCTTTGGTCATATCTTGTCCATGTAGTTTAAACACCCTGTATATTTAGATTGTCATTAATCACCAATCACGATTGATTGCAACAAAATAGATGAAATAAAAGAAATATAAATATAACTACGATCAGAAATGTCCTATCGAATATACACTTTTATTAACACAAACAATGCGTTAACAATAAATTTCACAAGATAAATTTGAAAAGATACATATGTTAAGATAGTTTGTTGGACCATAAATATCAACATAAAAATATCTAGCTTCCTGTTATTAAAAATGAATCATTTATTTTTTAAAGGATCTATCGTTCAATCGCAATTTTGGTATACATATGAATTCTCTAAAAGTTGTTATTCATTGTAAAAAATTCTCACGATTCGATTCTTTTGGTTGGATAATTAGGAGGCAGTCCCCAAGCAACCCTGAATAAATCATTCTGTTTGATTTTTTTTTTTTTATAAAATGACATCTTTATTGGATTTTGAGTCGTCACAAAAAAGTGGGATTTTTCCCAATACTACCCTGGACTCTTGGAATTTTGACTTCAAAATTATGTTGGCCTTTATATGGAACATGGTGTATTCGAAAGTTTGTTGGTCGTCAATAGTAATATGGCGCGTACCAAAAATAAATCAATTGCCATAAATTGTTGTCGTCAAAATGGTTATTTCGTAATAGGAATATGTGCAGTTAGTCATGAAACACCCCGTATATTTAATTAAAAGTCTACTTATTTTTTCAATTGATGCTGATCAATTTAGGAAAGAATTTTTCTGGATTTATGAATCAATTGAGCTTTAATTTATGGGGTATCCAGATCGCATTATAATATCGTAAATCTATAACGGGAATATTTCCTTATCGTCTCTCTACCATTTATATCTCGTCTCATTTCCACTCGTCTTCATAAATTTAGCGTTCACTGCATGCAATTAGAATTAATCTTATTGGGAGGGTATCAGTAATTTATGGGTTTCACTTGGCTCTGTCCGCTCTATCTTGGATGGAACTTTCTCATGGTGGTTGTCGGAATCGGATGCGGATTGTCGTTTAACCGGAAGCGACAGCCATCGAATGCGGCTTTGTTTAAAGTGACAAACGCATTCAATTTAGGAGGAAAGTAATTAGCTGTTCAGTTTAAGGTTATTTTGTCTAGTTTGCAATGGCAAAACACACAATTTTAACTTTTTAGTAAAAAAACAGCGAATAATGTCAAGAAATTTTATTTCTGGTAAAATGCTGGGACAAGTCGATTTATGTTTTAAATTGCCATTTTTTATAATTATTTTGGATATACAGGGCGACTTCTGTTGCAGTGATGACATCATTGATAACACAGGTCAATATTTAGTTTGAAAAAAATTCAACAGATTCTACCTAGGTACTCAGGAGTTTTTGGGGTCGCTGATTCCGATGCCAAGATCGGTTAAGCTCTATCACGTCAGACTCAAGGTCATTTGAAGGTCAAACTAAGAAAAGGTGGTTGGAAAGAATTTTTACGAATGCTCATCTGCCTACTTTTTTCTGTTTATCTGTCTGTCCTTTTTGCCTACCCACCTGTTTGTTGGCTTGTTAGTATGTATTTATCGTCCGCCTGTATTTTCTCTCTGTCCATCTACCTGACATCCTGCCTTTCTACCTGACTTTCTGTCAGTAATTTTGTCTATCTTCCTGTCTGACTAAATGACTAAATGTTTCTATCTGTCTATTTTTCTGCCACTTTTCTGTTCATATGAATCTGAAGCTTCATTTTCTTCACTCTCATTTTGATTGGTTCCCAGAAAATCTGGGAGCTTTTAGTGAAGAACAAAGAGAAAGAATGCACCAGGACCCGAATGAGATTGAACAAAGGTATCAAGGTATTTGGGGGAAGAATATGTTAGCAGACTATTGCTAAAATTTAAAGAGAGACACAAATAAGGCACATAAAAGGAAAGCGATTCGAAGATCATTCCAGGAACGTAAGTAGCGTAAGCATTCTCGCTCGAATATCGATTAATACATTTATGCTGAGAGAAGCGAATAGATTTGTTGAAGGCTTTCAAAAGTTTTTTTTTAATCTAGTGTTTGTACAATCACGCAAAACCGATAGAGGATGATAGACAGAAAGGCAAGGAGACAAACTGACAAGGAGGCAGACAGACTGTCAGTGGACATTTAGACAGAGGGTGGCAGAAAAACAGAGATAGAAACATTTAATCCTTTAGTCAGACAGGAAGATTTGCAAAATTACCGACAGAAAGACAGGATGTCAGATAGATGAATAGAGAGAAAATACAGGCCTAAGATAAATACAGACTAACAAGCAAATAAACAGGTGTACATGTAAAAAGGCTAACAGATAAACAGACACAAGTAGGCAGGTGAGTATTCGTAAAAATGTTTTCCAATTTTTTTCACCTCCTATTCTTACTTTAACCTTCAAACGACTTTGAACATGACGTGATAGAGGTCAACCGACATCGGACTCAGACTCGGCGACCCAAAAAACCTATGTATGAATTTTTTCAGATTTTTTCAATCACGTTTTCTTAGTTCAAGTGGACTTGTTCATTTGTATAAATGTATTCCAGTAATATCAGCTTGCAGTTTCCAGTAAAAAGTAAACTAAAAGTATTTTTTCCTTTGCAAATTGTTACACGAGAAAGTATTTTATTAATCTTTTCGACATAAAATATAGTTCATGGTAGATACCAACAACAGCTGCCTTTTGAATAGCAACATATTTCTATGACAAAACTTTGAAGTAGGTGTAAGTTTTACAATGAACCGTGTATGATTGTCAGCTTAGGGCAGTACAAATTTTATTTAATCAAGCTGTTGCATTATCTTAGTAATTTTATTTCACTAGCGGTTGTCCTCTGATATTCTCTTGTTTCATAGCGTGTGCAATACTGCAGAAACAAAGCTAAGTCTGACGTTATCATATTAGCCTAGTTGTTACATTACTGCATGTTAAACTACCTAAACTTAAGTTTCCCGCATGAATGTGTCTACATAGCGGTCAAACAAAGATGTCCGAGACTAAAACTTGTATTTTCACCATAGGAAATAATAAATTTAACCATGAATGAGGAACGATAATATTAAATATACGACATCCCAAAAAGAAATCAATCAACTAGGTGGTTAATGAATAAGTAAGGTGAAGATGTAAAGGTAAGAGGGACCAAATTAATCTAACCGGTTATTTAAAGATTTACTTTTCTCCAGTCAAGAAGTTCAAGTGTAAATCTTCCACTGGCAAGATTCTGTTCCCTTCCCTGGGAATTGTGTGAGTCTATAACGAAAGTAGGTACTGTCAGAAAAGAGTTTCATGTAAAATTTCTAAACACACCAACTATTTGCCACAAATAAATACTTTAGACAAAACATTAAATTCTTATAAAATAGTTCGATTAAATAGCATAATTTCTGTTTGCTATGCTTCAGTGGAATTCTTCGAAATAATATTAAAGTGGGGAAATGATGAAATGATTCCTTCCTGGTTTAAGTTTAAAATTTATCATTTATCATTTCGTTACATATACACTGGTTTTATTCTTTTGTTGACTTGCTGCTGCTCAGAATAGTCAAGAATGGCCAATAGTAAAGACTTAAATCAGCGATGTACAGGATTTAATGACATCGAATCGTTAATGTTAATTGCTATAAAAATGTGTGTGGTATACAAATGGAAAAGAAATGTTCTAAGCAAATGAAAACGTGCGTCTTTGTAATGCCGTGCAACTAATTAAAAAAGTGCAATTGTACTAGAAAGGCTCCTAAGTGATATTCAAAGTTATCACGTTTGAATATGACGGAAATCAGTATAGCCACACCTACCGCAACTCTAGAGAACTTGCCATTATCTCCATTCAAAGCTTTTGATATTACAGATTACACATATAACATCCACTAATTGTTCAGAGCTTGAAAGAGGTGGGGAAGCTGTAGAGGAGAAGGTCTGAATATGGGCCATGTACTTAATATGGGCCCCATGGCTATTCCTACTAGGACATCTAGCAGCATCACTGAATAACACTTTAAAAGACAGCTACCTAGTAGCGAACTGTTTTACCGACATTGAGCAATTGATTTCTTATATTGTTAGAAACAAGTGGTGGTGAATGTGTTACTGGAATTCTGAATATTATCTGAAGGTAAGTTGTTATTATAGTTTATACGATTTTTAGTGACTAGGTATGTTTGTATATTCACCTAGATATTTTGTATAAATATCAAAGCTTGTTTTATTCAGAAAATATTTTGATTCACTTAAACTCTACGAATAATAGGTATCTATTGTTGAATGACATGCAATGCTGGTAATATGGGCCTTTTGTGGGTCCGAATATGGGCCAGGGCCTATATTCTTCCCTGATTTTGAATTCAGTTCTTTTTCCAGGTTGACCATGCCACGTAACAAACCAAAGTTTTTTACCAAAGAATTGAAGGAAACAATGGAACTCCGAAGACATGATCCAAAATTTTGATATAAAATTAATTAGAGTTTAAAATATTATTAAGAATGTATGCGTTATTTATGAGACATCCATCAATAAGTTTTGACATAAGCCTATTTTGAGAAAAGACACTTATTTTATATACCGTAATATTGTAAGAGTTCAATTAAAAGCTTTTTTTCTCGAAAACCGTCCACATTAGGAAGTTTTAACAAGAGTACATTATTTTTAGAAAATAAAATTGTACATTGGAAATTGGAGCCCGAATGGTAAAACACCTAACCTCTATGAAATACACAAAAAATAATTAGACCAGCGTATTTGGCATTATTAAAAATCCCGGAATACCAAATTTCATAAAAATATTTCGCAAGAATTCTACGAGTATTTAAAAAATTGTATTTTGTCGCTCTGTATCTCGAAAACAAGAGTAGATAGACATATAGTTCATAAGACAAAAAATTCTTATTTTTTGTCATACTAACAGCGTATTTACGGGAAGTCTTTCTGAAACACCTTGTATACAGGCGAATAAATATATCCTTGATGCTCATGTACATACAATTAGTTAAATCATAGCTGCATCAAACATCTGAATAAATTGAATAAATATTATTATTTTTTCCTTAACATTTCATAACTCGAAAACTATCTTTGTATATATGAACATTTTTCTCAGGATAAGATCGAACTGATAGTTTGACTACAAAAATTTGACCATTCTGTATATGAGCGTTTTCCCACAATCATCGGTAGTAAGAATATCTCCATTACAAGTTAAAAATTCAACTTGCCATCTCACCTTTTTTGTTTTAAAAATTCTTGGACGGTACTTAAGGAAATAGGGAATTCTGTTCTCTCGGCTAATGGCTTTTTTGTGAAGTCACTCCACGATTCGTTCAATTGTTGATGAAGTCAAAGCTCGAATTCGCATGAATTCAGATCTTGACAAGTTATATAGATACACGAGGGACTTTATTGCTTCCGCCCACTGAGTTAAGTGACTGGCGGCAATCATTTTCTTTCAAAATACACTCGCGTTAATTTGTTTTGACGCCGATATTTTTAGGTGAATGATTGATTTTCGCGATGATGGGTTCCTCCACTAGGGACGCAAAAACCTATGCTTATATTTGTTCAATTAATTGGAAATGATTAATTTGTCTACTCCCTTAGCTGTTTTGTCAATTATCGCAATTTTTTGTGTCCGTCGGTTACTGGAAAAACGAACTGAGGTTATTACATTAAACAGATAAAACAGGTACCTATATTTAATCATTGTTGTAGGTATCACTATTCGAAACCTGAGTATTTGAATATTTCAAACTTGAATACTTTCTACTATAATCTCATGCCACACAATTTTTTTTTAGAACAGTAAATAGATAGGAATCTTTTAAATATATATTCGTAGCATAAGGTCTAGACTGCTAGCAAGCTATGTTTGCTGACAATGTTTACAGCGTTGTACATAAAGTGATAGATAATAATTTCCAATAATTTTGAAAAATTGCGTAATACCGATCTGTAATTTGTAATTTCAAATGTACTACAGTTCTTCAGTATTGGAGAAACTCTGACAATTTTCCACATAATAGGAAACGTGTTCATGCTAGGAATTAAATTAAAAGTGTCTATGATATTCAAAAATTGTCTGGGATCATTGGATAAACAACAGAACTCAGAAATTTGGATAATCCGTATTTATTTTCAATTTAGCAGTAACTGAATCGTTTATAGTAAAAGCCTGCTTTATATTGTTTGTAGTTTTTAAACGCTAATTCTTTTTGTTTGATTTAATTTATCGTAAAATCATGGTGAGAACATATGGGAATACACCTTTTTAGTAGAGACGTCACATACGCCAAATAATAGTGCACATTGTCATGAAGAATTTCTCAATATTTTTATTAGATCATTTTCGACATTATGTACTTTGGACATAAGTGCCAAATTGCTTCTTTGTCATGACCTTAAATATCGCGAAATTCTGGCAATATTAGAAATATTTAAGAAGTTTCAAACCCCAAGCAACAAACTAAACGAATTATAGAATTTATATATTTAAATTTATAGAACAAAATTGACTTTTATAGTAGTTGATAAATCAAAATTATATCAATGTTACTGAGCATGCACAGTAAAGATAATTTTATGGAGCCTCGCACCAGGATATCGTTCAAGAACAGTTTGGCTATGGTTCAGAATACGTATATAATAAACCATTTGAAGAAAAAAACACTCGATAAACAAACTGACACAGCACAACACCAAGAAAAACAATAAAAATACTTAGAACTAAAAAATACCAAGATTAAACAAAATAAAGGGAAATGCGATAATTATGACAGCGATGACATATCAACAAAATCTCTCCTGCGTATTAGTCTATTCTTTCCGAGCATGCGCATTAGGAATAACACGGCGAATGTTCAATTTTTAATTTATTTAAATTTAGGAACATTCTTTTATATCATTTTAAGCACATTAGCGTATGTATTTTATGAAATGCGTGTTGGTTGTTCTTAAATACTTCTAAATCCTTGTAAAAATAAATTAATTTGAGGTTATTAATTTCAATAGTATCTATGTAAATCGTACACAAGGGTCAGATTCGGTCTGTACAATTTCAACTATGACAATTTGTTGCGGGTTGCATAAATATGTGACGTCATACTAGAGAGTCTATTACATATCATGGAACCGTCAATTCAAATATTCTTTGCAAGTTAGAATTTAAATTTTGAACGGTATATTAAGAGATAAGAGGCTTACTCCAGAAGAGAAAGCGCCGAAAGCGAACAGCGTTTCATTATGGCGGTTTTCCACTAAACGGACAGTTGAGTTTATGTCCTCTTTGTGTTTTCTAGAACCTGAAAAACAAAAACAAAACTGAAACAAACCCAAAACTCTTGTTTCCATCAAGCGGGCTACATTTTGTTCGAGTTTTGTTTTTGTTTTCGATCCTTTTCCACTGGTTGTCGCGAGGATGTCGGAACAAATTTTTCCAATACCCAACCAACATGTTTAGAGAAGATTTTTTTATTCTTAGTTATGGTTGGTTTATACTGACGTCCTTGGAAAAAAAGTAAGTGTCTACAGAGTGTCCCACCTCGAACTCCATCGATGGATATCTGGGAAACCGCTCCAAGGATTTTTTTGAAATTGTGATGGTGTGATACGGCAGTGGGGCCCACCAAGTTAAAATATTTTCAAGGTCATCGTACTTCCGGTTATACCGGAAGTCGATACTAACTTTCTTGTTTTAAATGGAACCCCCTGTGTATTATTGCATTTTTGGAAACATCATCCATTTTTAAGTTGAAAACATATAACACACTCCATACCTAGGATTGACCATTTCCGAGATATTTCGATTTTTAAACAAAAATTGACAGATGCAGACTGTGAGCAAAATTTATTTTTCCCGGTTTATTTTTTTGTGCAAATTGGACATTTTGTAGAGGAAGACCTTCTTTATCGAATTTGACATGAAAATTTTCCAGTTTTTATACAGGGTGGTCAAACAAATTTTATCGAATATGAAGTTCAGAATATGTGGAAAACTCGAAATTTTTAAATGGAAACCCCTAATTTTTTTTGCAATAATATACAGGGGGTTCCATTTAAAATAAGAAAGTTATATAAACTTCCGGTATAACCGGAAATACGATGATCTTGAATATATTTTAGCTTTTGCAATCACAATTTCAAAAAAATCCTTCGAGCGGTTTCCCAGATATCCATTGATGGAGTTCGTGGTATATGTACGGTTAAAGTGTTTACTTGGTTAGTTTGTATCCTAGCCAAGTAAACATTTTAACCGTACACATATATATTTTTTAATAGCTATAATTCATTAATGATTAAAATATTGTTTTTGGGAAGAAGAAAACGCCAACATAGATATTGGGTTGGATCACTTAAATAGAAAACACAACACGACCGTTTCCACTAAACAGACTTGAGTTTCAAAACACGTCGGAACCTTTTGATGTGACCGCTTTCGAGCGGGACCCGAAAAACAAAACTCCAACTGTCGCAAAACATGCCAATCTTCAGAAAGTTTGCGAGAAGTTACACTTCTGTTTTATTCGACACAAGTTTGTGTTTTGTTTTTGTTTTGTCCGTTTAGTGGAAAATCGCCTTTATAATGACGCGGGTATTTAACTACGGTATCTATTTAATACATACGCTGATTCATGTGATGCAAAAGATACCACGATTCTCAAAGTGAAAGAACGTGTGGTGTGTTGCCAGCTTAATGGTGGACGTGGTCGGCGACCTGCCAGATCGACCAAAATGTCGCTTCATATATGGATACTTACTAATATCAGCCACTGCCAGTTAATCGGTACTGCGTGATCAAAATAATTAAATTATAGGGAGAACCAAAATAAAAATAATGGATAAGCATTGGATTTTTAGGTAGACAAACAGCTTTTTTGTGTACATTGTGGCACAAATTGATCATGCATTTATCGGCTATCTCTCAATACAAAGCATAGTTAAAACATCTTTTCTTATGGAACTCTATAGACACACAAAAAATAGAGGAAAAGTTCTCGAGGTTTCAGCGGTTATATTATTTACTACTGCGTTCAATTACATTTACATACATCTGCGATACTACTGGCCAACTCTTCTACGTAAGAGTATAACTATACGCGTAACATGAGGTTATTTTTCCAAATTTAAGTATTAATTGAAAACTTTACTTATTGGTCGTACAATGAAGTGTATGGCAATAACTAATGTACCTTAATTGACTTAATTTAAAGTTGTTTAGATGCTTGTTCTAAATTCTCATGAGTGAAATTTGTTCTCTGGTAAACGACTTATCTGTTTACAGCTTGTAAGTAACGGCCAAAGTCAAATATTTGAACAAGCAAAATTCAATGTTATTGTACGTTCATCACCATCAAGAATTAGCCAGTTGGTACTGTTGGTAGGTAATTTCTGTTAGTTTTTTCAGTCCAGGGTTTTTCTGCTGCAACATCCACATTTTACCAGTGTTGATATTGATGTTTAGTATTCATATGTTGTTCTACATGATATTTTTTAAAGCAAACAAATTCTACGTGACAAAGCCAATTTTGGGCTCAATACATCCTAGGTTTTTTGGTATACCAATTACAAGTATGACCTCCGTTTTGCTGTGAATTGAGTTGTTCCAGAAATAGAAAGGAAAAACAGAACCTGCGCACTATAAAGGAAGAACGACTCTCGCAGGAGAAATGAATTAGAACGGTAGAATGCTGTTCGCACTTCATGAGAGTAATTTGGTATTTTCTATATGGGCAATACCAAGAAACAATAAGACTATCCGCCGAAGATTTATCATTAGTGTCAGTTTTGCAAGAATATTCTGATGAGGACAACTAGAAAAAAATAGAGGTGTTCATTAGATCGATATTAGATGATATTAAACGTCTTAAATTTTAGAGTACCCTGGGTGGTAATCATCTATGACAAAAATTCTTTATAGAAATATTTGGAAAATTAACAATGAATAAAGCCAAACGGTTTTGCGGACCAAAATACATGGAAATACCATGGGTTAGTCCGTTGCGCATGACTTTTTTATTTGTGGGTCAGTGTGATTTTTGAACTTTAGCAGCTTTGAAAACCAATATATTAGAAACCACTCAATTTTAAGGGGTTGTGGCTATTGACTTTTTTCTTTGCTAGACTTAGTACTACAGCTTCGTACCCTTTTGAAACTTGGACGTTGTAGGCCCAATGTCTTTAGACTTTAGCACCCTTCTTTTGTACCATAAACCTATTTCACTATCGAGAANTTGTAGGAATAATTACATCAATAATGTCGCTGCCTCCCGGGCTAGAAGAACGACTCTCGCAGGAGAAATGAATTAGAACGGTAGAATGCTGTTCGCACTTCATGAGAGTAATTTGGTAATTTCTATATGGGCAATACCAAGAAACAATAAGACTATCCGCCGAAGATTTATCATTAGTGTCAGTTTTGCAAGAATATTCTGATGAGGATAACTAGAAAAAAATAGAGGTGTTCATTAGATCGATATTAGATGATATTAAACGTCTTAAATTTTAGAGTACCCTGGGTGGTAATCATCTATGACAAAAATTCTTTATATAAATATTTGGAAAATTAACAATGAATAAAGCCAAACGGTTTTGCGGACCAAAATACATGGAAATACCATGGGTTAGTCCGTTGCGCATGACTTTTTTATTTGTGGGTCAGTGTGATTTTTGAACTTTAGCAGCTTTGAAAACCAATATATTAGAAACCACTCAATTTTTGACTTTTTTCTTTGCTAGACTTAGTACTACAACTTCGTACCCTTTTGAAACTTGGACGTTGTAGGCCCAATGTCTTTAGACTTTAGCACCCTTCTTTTGTACCATAAACCTATTTCACTATCGAGAAGGCAGTCAACATATGGAATATTTCCTTCATATATTTTTCTAGATATCGACATTTTCACGCAAAAGAAAATTGTAACAGAAATTCCTTTTTAGGTCCACATCCATCTGACATCTACATAGAATGAAGAATCAGTCCAGTAGCTATACAGGGTGACTCACAACTTATCCAAAAAAACTTGGGAATAGCGTCATGAAAAATGGAGTCAATATCGTAAAAAAAAATTTTGTAAACTTCTTATAGTTCCCGAGAAACAAATTATTGAAGCTGTAGTATTTTCGACCCTTATACTGGGCTACTATAATATCTAGCGTCATTCGCGTTGTCCGCTGTGCGCAATGCGCTCTCTCTCCACGTGGCACCTGGCGATTCCGAATACTGAAATGCGATTTTAGTATTGATGTTTTTACGATAGTGTTTACAATTTGTTTTTCAATTGTCAAAAATGGCTTACGTGTATAGCAACTCGGAGTTTATGGATATTGTTTTAATTTATGGTGAAGCAAGACAGTATTTGTGTTATGGTGAAGCGATTGTGTTATGGTGAAGCAAGACAACACTTATGTTAGTTCGTAGAAACTCGGTAAGAGGGGCCCAAATGAGTTTACACGTCGGTGGACCAAATTTTCAACAGTTATAACATCAGGTGTATCAAATTTTTTTATTAATTAAAACAGGAAATTAATTTTATTAATAATAATAACAAAAGCAGCAAAAACAGTTGAATTTGCTTATATAAAATAGGTGTTATAAAATTTTATTTATTTCTTTCCTTGGTAAAGAAATTTTTCCAATTTTTTTCTCCGTTCATTACACTTTGCCGCCGTGCCAGTCGCCGCGCCGACTGCATGCTTTACCTTGTGCTGGGTCAGGTTTTACAGTGGACCTGTTTCCAGTACCGTACAGAAGTGTATTTTTAAGTCATTTCCGAACTGCTCTTTTTGATATTTTACAAAATTGTATTTGTAAGAGTATCCTGTACATTCAAATATTTTTTTTTTGGAGGTTCTGAATCACTTAAAAATCCGATGTTTATCCACACCAATACTTTAGCAGCAGTTTCTGAAATATTTGTTTTGAAATTTTATGGAGATACATTAGGTTTTGAAACGAATTTTCTGTAGTCAATAGCCTTAAAAATAAAAGTTAATTTTTTGACCACTGAAATGCATTTGCAACCAATCAAACGGCGAATAGCTCACGCGTTATATCTTAAATACGTGGCAGTTCCGTGCCGTGCAGACGCACCTTAAAAGTAACACTAACCTCTCTCACACCTCTCCTCTAATTAATGGTGTGCATTATTTCATTCAACGGTAAAGTGTAATGCAGATAATCGTGTATAATTTATACGTTGCGGTGATGAAGAGCAGGTGCGGAAGCTTAAATCGTTTACATTCTAGCGCACTGTTCCAAATAAAACAGTAAAATATCCTAGGCCCTATTTATTTCCCGTCTAAGTGCCTCTAAAACTCTTATAAGTCGTATATTGTTTGTGTGTCGGTATACGGCTTGCTGCGAAGAAAAATGAACGCTACAATAAATATGAATACTGTCAGGCTTTTGTTTTGCCAAGGCTTCCTTAATTACTTAATTTCGCAGTGGTATCCTCAGCTTTCTTCCGTAATTTTGCAGTTCAAATGTGCGGAATGAACAGTGGCTGTTTATGATGCGGTATCATTTTTTTCATGAAAGGTGTTATTTCGAAGCGCAATTTAGGTCAAACAGCTCGTACTTAAAAATAACTTTGAATTTGAATATTATGTAGGGTGCAACTTTAAGTGATGGTCAGTTAGGGAAAACAGTACAAAATGGTAATCCAGCGTTATTAGTTTTTAAATAAAAAGATGTCGAGATATAATTCGTTTTTTAAATTGCAATTCAACTTTTGTCTACACCATTACAGGACAGCTCTCGAGCTCGATTGTGTTTGTGCTTTTATAAGTGTTGTTAATTTATCTATCTTTTTAAACTATGGAACTAACGGAGTGGCAGAGAGCAATTGAAAATAACTTTGGTAAAAATAAATAGCACGGCAGTTTGTGGTCAGTAGTCACCATATTTTATCGATGTCAATTTTCAAAGGTTTTTTGAAAATTGAAATTTTTTTACATGATTTATTTATTAAATATTAACCAATATTGGTGTGCAAAAAATAAGCACAGGTTACTAATTGTAAGTAAACTAATATTTTTATTGATGATTTAATTTTGTTGTTTTCGCTTGACGTTATATAGGTGAGCGGTTCACTCCTAAAAAGATACTTCTATATGAAGGTAACCGACTAAATTTTTAAAACCTACAACATGAAACTTTTTTTATTTTATAAAGTGTATTTTCCTGATAATTTACATATTTTTTTTAATATTTTTCGGCGTGGTCAGTCAATTGTTATAAACAATAAAGTTGTAAAAAAAATTACTAGCTGAATGGCTTTGTAAATAGTTTTTTGTTTTATTGTAAGATGGACCAAAATAAACACCTTTTGTCCTTTGACAAAAATTCGAAAAATGCTTCGTTTCCGAGATATTTACAATTTAATGTGACGAAATCGACAAACTTTCGGAATTTTTTTCTCAAAAACTACTAAACAGAGTTTAATTCTAAAAAATGCATAATAATCGGCAGATCTTCTACTTTAAGATATATTTTTTTGGTATGGGTCAATTATTTTATTGAATGTCTAAAACGAGTAAAAAAACAGTCTACAAATAGTGAAATTGTAACTCTTGATCCATTGACACATGGATGGAAAATCGAAAATGGTTGTTTGGATTTTAATTATTTCGAAGGAGAAACTGCGTTAGATATGCTTCAAAAATATATTTGTTCATGTAGTGGAAAATTGTAACTGTTAGTTAATTGGAACTGTGCAGTCTGTGCGTGCTCAGAAGAATGTCAGAATGTTCCATACGAAATTGATGATGAAACGTTTATTTCAACCCAAGAACTTGTCGAAAATAACGAAAAACTTATTATTTAAAAATTAAATAAAAAAGAAATTAATATACTTTTATTGCTCTGACTTTTTTTTACTCGCTTTAGACCTTCAATAAAATGATTGACCCATATGAAAAAAATATATCTTAAAGTAGAAAATCTGCCGATTATTATGCTTTTTTTAGAATTAAAATCTGTTCAGTAGTTTTTGAGAAAAAAATTCCGAAAATTTGTGGATTTCGTCACTTTTTTCACATTAAATTGTAAATATCTCGGAAACTAAGCATTTTTCGAATATTTTTCAAAGAACAAAATGTGTTTGGTTCATTTTACAATAAAAAACTTTTCAAAGCCATTCGGCGAGTAAGTTTTTTTACAACTTTTTTGTTTATAACAATTGACTGACCACGCCGAAAAATATAAAAAATACGTAAATTATCAGAAAAATACACTATAAAATAAAAAAGTTTCATGCTGTAGGTTTTTGTTTTAAAAATTTAGTCGGTTCATGCCTTTTATTTTATGCGCTCGCATAATATGACAACAGAGCGCAAAGTGTTCAAAGAATAAATTACAAACGTTAATTTGCGAAACGAGAATGACCGAATCTGTCACTATTACATTTATTTTTTGTCACTCTGAGTCTTATGAAGTAGTTAGGTTTTTGGTAAAATGTGTCTTCATTGTTAAATTTCTGTGTGTATCATGAAGAAACGTTTATTTTCTATACCCATGCATGGGTAATATTTCATAGAATTTTGTTGGTGCTTTATTGACATTTTGAAGATTCAGT
This sequence comes from Anoplophora glabripennis, assembly GCF_000390285.2. Lineage (NCBI taxonomy): Eukaryota > Metazoa > Arthropoda > Insecta > Coleoptera > Cerambycidae > Anoplophora > Anoplophora glabripennis. The sequence goes on along the minus strand of NW_019417026.1, from coordinate 23,960 downwards.
TTATCTGAATTGTCCTAAAACGAAAATTCAAATTTTCTTAATGTTAACTAATGAAACCCTTTAGGTTCAATTAAATACACTTATTGAGTGTCGTCAAAATACTTAATGACGTTGCCCTTCAATGTCACCGCCACTGGACGATATATTTGTAAACTAATTCACTAAATTTTGCTTCTAGGTACTTTAACAGCACCAAACCAAATAATTTAAACACATCATTAAGACTGTAAGGTCTAAAATAATACAAGGGGCAACGTTCTGATATAACATAGACTTAGAAAACACTCNTAGAAAACACGCTGTACATTGGTCAGAATCTCATTTTGTAGTCTTATCTTTTTTAATATTGTCAGGGTTTTCGATATAAGCAAGATTTTCTGAATTTGGCTGATTATTTATTGATTCTTCTAACTCAGTTGTTATAAGAAATACAAAACAATGTTTGAACGATTTTTACGCGGTTTGATATTTAAAAAAATACTAAGAAAATATTTATATTATATTATATTTATTTTATATATGTATTTTCTTTTACTCTCGCTACAATATAATATAAATTACATATTATTATAAGAAAAACGTATAAATTTTTGAAATTTATTGCTTTACGAAATGAATATTATTAAAAATAAATATAAAAATTCTTTGAATATGTACTTTATCATAATTTATTACATTTAATAATATTTTTAGATTTACATTCAGATATTCCAATATTTCATTCCTGTTTCAGTTATGCGGACAATTGAATATTTATAGGAGGATTTGTAGCTTTTGCTTGTCTATCAAATATTTTTTATTTTGAAATTTATTATTACAATGTACAGCATTGTAATAATAAATATACAAAACAATTCAGAATTTATTTATCTGAAAAAAATTGGTCTAAGAAAATGTGATGCAAATAAAAATAATAAAGAAAACATGTCGCCATTATCAATTTTTTAAAAATCGATTGTACGCCACTGGAAATATGGTCTACTGGATTAAAAAACCTGACAAGTACAGGTTCTTAGCAAATTGTATTTGTTAATTTTAACATCACTACAGGACATTATAAAACAATGTCAATTTATTTTATTTTGACACAAAACAGTGCTCTCCATAGCTTTACTAGAATTTATTTGCTTTCTGATACAGTGTTCAGAAATATGGTTGTTTTCTTTATTCAAAGAAAATTCCGCAAGTTTTCTGTAGTCATTAGTATTAATTTAAAGAGTTCATAAAATGAATTAATAAAATTAGATTCATAACTTCGACTCTATATCTCGAAAACAAATCTTCACAAGACGAAAGGTACTTATTATTTTATAATTAAAGATATACTCTACTTTAATATTACTAAAATAAATGTATATGCCTGTTCTATTTATAACCTATTTAAAAAAAACAAAAAATTACACTACAGTAATAAATTAACTGAACTAAATTACTAAATTATCCTAAAATGGAAAGTATGTTACGTTGCACTTTTATCTTACTCATTTTTTTTCTAATCGTATTTTAAAGTAAATATAAATAATTACAATTCTAGTTAATTAATTCAGTTCATTAGCTCAGAGCGTTTAATAAAAAGAAAATTTTAGTAAAAATGTAGCGTGAATGCTTCTGCTTCCGCATACGATGTCCCCGCGTTAGCTATCTACATTTCTTTGGACACACAAAAAGGTTGCTGGTCGAGGTTCGAGGATTTTTCCTATCAAGTATTCAGTCAGTTGTTGTTAAGCGAATTTCGTTGTTCTGCGCCGATTTGTGCATTCCAATATAGTTGGGAGTTTTATCGAAATTCATTTTTGAATGTGATTTATGTATTGGCGTGACTATAATCACAGTTCAAGACTTCTGTCGGATTCTGAAGCAATTGATCTGTAAGTAATCTTTTCTGGCCCACGTGGTTCTTATTCTAACTATTATTTCCTTAATCTACAGGATGCTCATATTATAGCCAATAGGATAGTTCTAACGAACCACTGAAATATATATATCTATGTACATTTAGATATTTATCGCAGATACCAGATTTGACTACAATTGAAGCCGCCCTATATCCTCGAGTAAGTTTTTTTTTACCCTACTTTCAACAATTTAAACCTTTTGTGTGAGCCTTAGGTGTGACAATCTCAAAAAAAAAAGAAAATATATTTATTATTCGTGCTATTTTAGGGCTTCGTGAATTTACCTATTCGTTTGTTCGAACCTATTCTTCCACCTTTATACTGGTTGTCTCGCATTTGGGGCTAGTTATTCAATGTCGGATTGTTATCCTCCGATTTGGTTGACGTCGCTTATATAAGGACAAGTGGATCCAACTAGGAAAGAAGCATTCACCTCTCCAGGAATATTGTAACATCAGCAATTTGTTATTGCCATTGCAAAAAGGTCAGATTTTTTCGTTATTGTTATTCTTTTTTTTATTGTGTCTTTGATTATCAAGTTTGCTACGGAAAGTCTATTGGAGCAAATTCAAAAAATTTAATTGCAAAGTTTTTTTTAACATTTATGCTACTGAGTACAACATATATTATCATAGTTTTTTAATGTGTTTAAATATAAATTTCCTTATTTTTATGTCATAGTAATAAGATTGTTGGTCTGTATTTCAAATAAGTTTGGCGATATTTATGTGCATTTATATTTATATATTTTTTTACGCCATTTCTTGAATTAAATGATATGTATTTATGTGTTTAGAATATTTGATTGTACGCCTTACGTGATCACGATTGGCACGCCTGAAATTCTAAAGATAGTACTTAAAAACTATCTTTAAAGTAGCCGTAAATATAACTATCTGTCCACATACATATTTATTTAAATTATCTATTTCTTGCTTTTAATAAAAATTCTACTATATCGGAAGATTTTCATATGGTATTTAATTTTTTTTTTGTGTTTACCATCACTTTACTTTAACACTTTAACTTTGATTGCAAAAAAGAGTAGTTTGGAAAACCGGTCAATCTGGGAACCTCCTAGCAGGGTTGCGTTTTATTGCTAGTTGCGCCCTAGATTTTGATATCTGTATTGAAAATATTTTACTGAAGCTACACCCTTCAGGCTGAGTGATTTGTCGGCACCTTTGTTACGCACTTACGCTTCCAAACTACCTCTACGTTTTTTTTATTTATTCTTTTTTCCCTTTTCTCTTTTTTCATATATGTGTATATATTTTGTGCAAATAGTTTTTTAACAAAAAAAAGTATAACCAAGCGTAGCAAGTACAATGTGAATAATTCGAGTAATCTTTACAGCAATTACGGGCAGTGGCGTAGATATGGCAGGGAAACTGGTGCTCCAAATAAATAAAGGGTACCAAAAAAAGTTAGTAAAAAATACAGATCCTTCATAAATATTTACAAGCCACGTAACCTTTGAGCTTAGGCAACCAGGATTGCAGGGTTGGTACTAAATCTTAGCGTCATCAAAATGAATAATTCATTTGCAATGAACAGTGACAAACCGTTACGTCTAGGCTCGAGATAATGTGATCGCTGATTGGTTGAACAGAATCTCGTGAAAAATTACACCAATCGCAGCCGGCAAAACAGGATGTTGTGTTTTAATGTAGTCTTGATCTTAAATTTTACCAAAATTTAATTGCCAACGTGAAGGAAATAAAATTACTGTTCCAAACAACAAAATTACTGGTCAAGTAGCTTGTAATCATTTATGAAGTCTGTACAGTGTGCTGTAACTTGAGGGATTATTTCTTTATTTATCTATCATTCGTTATGACCAGTATCATAACGAGTCTGAATTTCAAAAGAGTTTACTATTCAATTCTCGAAAGGGAGTTTATAATTATCATTATACTTTAATTAATACGTGCGAACTTAAAAATGTTGTACGTTCAGAAAATGAATACCAGACACTTACCGTATGTCGCTCATGTGTAAGGTAATCCAGTGGTTGGTTGTATAGGGTGACACTTAAGTTGGAAGAACAAGAAAACACCAAAACTTTCCAGGAAAGGTTTTAATAACAATAAAAACAAAACAAACACACAAACAAATAAACTAACGACACAACGGGCTCGAACAACATTATTAATTAATTTATTTACACGAGACAGCGTACCGAGATTCAGGAAATGCGTGATCCATAGCAAAATTTGGAATGACTTTATGCTTTATTAAATTAACCCGAGACACTAAAGCTAAGTAGACTGCTCAATGTGAAACCCAAGGAAGAACTGACTTTTTTTCGTAGATCTCTCCTGAATTCGACACTTCGCTTCGACACGCCCATTTTTTGGGTCCAGACGTTTCTGTTCTTATCTTACTGGCGGGAACCCTGGATATCGGGACGCTTTGGCATAACTATGCCATGTTAATAGTTATCTAATTGACTGATTTTACATTTATCCTAGCCTTCCTCTAGTGACTCCGTGTAGTAGTACGGGACGGATTAGTCCATCTCATTTAATCTATTCTTAGACCTTAAAAATCCGCCTAAAAACCAGCTATTTGATCTATTACTTTCTTTTCCTCACAACATTCTAACAACTTATTCTTGGAATTCCTACGTTCTTTAGAATGCATTTCGTGCGTTATTTGAAATATCGATTTTTATCTTTATACCTGCTCAACACATGGCCCCGACAGTTTAAGTGAACTTGTTAAAAAAAATATTGCTAAATTTCTCCGAAGGACGACGCTAAACCTACTTGAGAGCCTTTGACTTTCGATAATTAGTGTTGACTGAAATATTTTACTTTTTGGCCCACCCGTTCCGAGAACTAACCAATAAATTACTACGCTTCCCAGCTTTTGTTACAATGCCCGCGGATGGAGTTGAAAGGATGGAAAATATTTTTATTTTTCCTTTTACGGAAAAAAGTTATTTTGACTAAAAGATTGTGCTTGTGTTCAAATGTAGTTCAACATATACAGACGTTTTTAATATTTTGTAGTGGTTATTATATCTTCACATAAACAAAATGTATATTATACAGGGTGAGTCAAAATTCACTTCCCAGCGGCCGGATATATATTCTAGAATAAAAAAACAAAACAAAAATGTAAAATACTAAAATCTCGAAATCGGAGCCGTTTTTGAATAAATTATTAATTTTAGTTCAATAAATGCGCAATTTTCAACTGACTAATCAAGTTGACAAAAATCTTGTTGACACGGATTTACTTGACAGTAAGCTTTAGGTGCTTGTAACGATAACGTCCGTGCTGCCGAGCGTTTGTACAGGGAACAATTTCCGAATCGCTATCATCCCGGTCACAAAAGAATCCAAAATGTAGAAATACGTACTGTGAAAACAGGAACGTTCTTTGTATGCCGGTCGGCCTCGAAAATTGACAAGGCAACAGGAAGAACGGTTACTGCAGGATGTTGAGAATAATCCTACCACCAGTACACGCATATTATCAAGAAACAGGTAAATTTTTGCAGATGGGCATTACAAGAATTTCAGCGCATTCCAAATTTTTTCTATAATGTTTTATTTACTGATGAAGCTCATTTCAACCAACAAGGAGTTTTCAATCACCACAACTTTCATTATTGGCATTATGAGAATCCTCATGAAAAACGTTAGCGGAATCAGCAAAAACGTTGGTATGTAAATGTTTGGATAGGTATTTTCGGGAAAGATCATAGGTCCATATTTTTTGCCAAGAATACTGAATACTGTACAGTAATTTTTGCGAGAACGTTTTGCCAGGTTTGTTAGAAGATATTCCTCTACAACAACGTGCAACTATGTGGTTTCAGCATGATGGTGCGCCCGCAGATGCCACATTACAAATACGACATATTTTGAACCGCGGTTTTCCTAATAAATGGATTGGACGGGGTGGACCAACACCATGGTCACCCCGATCTCCTGACTTGACTCCGGTAGACTTTTGGTTATGGGGATACATAAAACAAAAGGTTTATTTTACTGTGCCTGTTGGCGAGGATGATGTTATTGGCAGGATTCATGAAGCAGTAGCAGAAATAAATGAAGCTAATTTCTGTTCTGTTGCCAGGAGTTTCTACCACAGATTGCAGAAGTGTATTAACGAAAATGGTAATGTTTTTAAAGGTTAGCCAAAGTAAGAAGGACCTTCGTTTTTGCTATTTCTTATTTTGTATGGATTTAAATGGATTTTAATGGTGTTAATATTAAACAAAAAAATTATAAATTTGAATTTTTCTTTACAAAATTTTCCGAAAACGGCTCCGCTTTCGAAATTTTAGTATTCTACATTTTTGTTTTATTTTTATTTTAGAATATATATCCGGCCGCAGGGGAGTGAATTTTGACACCCTGTATATCACAAAATAATTTTTTCGTCACACCTCCTACGTTATCACATCTTGCATTGGCTCATCCCACTGAATTTAAATAAGTGTACTGTTATACACACATATTGGTACAAATAATCCCAAGTCAATATATACTTTCGGTCAAGGTCAACTTGTAACAACTGTGGAAAACCAGAATCAATTCTAGTCTCACTTGGTCTGAACATATTTCCACCGTTGTGAAAAGAGCCAACTCCTGGTCTTATCTCCTAAATAAATGTTTCCAGAGCTAAAACGATCAGGTCTTCTTAAAATTACATAAGTCATATATTCGTGCGCATCTTAAATACTCCCCTTACCTGGTAAAAGATATCAATCTGATAGAGAGCGTGCAGAGAAGATTCACAAAATAGATCCCCGAATTTATAGTAGGATCGTATACGATGCAAAGTAGAGCAAAAAATTGTCGGCCTTTTATCAAAGGAAAATCGTGTCATCATTTTTAGGAGGAGAATCATTTCAAATTTAAAATAAAATTCAATGTAAAATCTGAAATACCGCTGCATACGCACTGTGTTCTGGTAGTAGCTGTAGTCGCCCAGGTGCATCGAGTGTACGAACTGGTCGGTTATACGTCAAATACTAACCTGGCGAGCTTTGCCGTCAATTAGAGAGCGCTTCCAAAAAACAAGTAAACAACAGTGGCGCGTACAGAGGTAAAATGTAGTACATATGTGGAATTTAGGAAACAAATTGGATTTATAATAAATTACATTTAAAATAAATAGTTTATGAGAATAAAGGAATTTTTGTAGCAACGAGAGTGCCAGACCTGAACTGATCCCCTTGTCCCTTCGTAATGTATAAAGAAATTGTTCCATTTGTAAAACCCTTAAAAGCGTACTTCATTGGTTCCCTTGACAGGCAATGATTTATTACTTTGCATCGAATATGATCCTACTATAGATCACTTCCATATCATCACCGTTTGGATAATTTGAAAATTACTTGCAGTAATGTGAGACGTCTAAGTGGTGATCTTATCCAAGTGTACAACATCTGTGTCAAAATTTCTTCCCAAATAGAGTGTTCATTTTTGCCATGTATAATAAATATTTCTGTAGGTAAAGCTTCATTTTCCTCTAAAATATCTAAAAAATGTTATGGGTGATTGATTCTGCCATAAAAAACATCTTTTATAATATTATTTACCTGAAAATTATTTTCTTCCATGCAATTATTGTACCAAATTTTAATTTAGGCATGGGGCTTCTTCTTTGCGAGATTATTGAATCAAGGATATATTATTTTAAGTTTCATATTTGTAATTTTTTAAAGCTTAGTATAAAAATAAAAATGTTTTTCTAATTAGAGGTTATATTTTAATTTTTGCATACAAATATAGGAATTATGCTCTGGGGCACCATTAATCACAGTTGATTATATTTCAAAATAAATCCTTTATATTCCGTTACAAAATGAATACTCCAAGTTTTGGCATGTAGGCACCGAAGTTGTGGATCTATTAAAATATTCTCCCAGCCATCACCAACTTTCTAGGTCACTCACAGGCACTACAGGGAACATTTGGATAGCACCGTGTGTTTTGTATCTTATCTGGCCGCCATGCTTTCACTCTCGGCCATGAATGGGCCATAAATGCGAATGAACTGCTCTTCTGTGGGTCGCTTTATCTCGGGGCCTTAGTAAACAGCTAACTTTTCCTTTAAGTTCACCGCAAATCGTTTAATATGTTTCAGTTGCCGAAGAATGTGCCCCGTAATACGGAGTTATGAAGTGCGGATGACATACCTCTTAGAATGTAGACGTCTCTCAACGACTTCCAGAACTCTTTACCTATTTGTGTACGACAAAAGTTTTGATACTGGATTTTGGGATTAAGGTTGCGCGGAGGTCTAGTATCATTTATCCCGACACGAAATCAAATTATAAAAAGTTTCTAAACGAGCTGACTCGAATCTCTGTGATAAGGAAACGCCAATAAATATGGGGAGGATTTAAAAGAGATAATCGAAACATTGTTGGTCGGGAACTTGATTGAGGAGTATAAAGAGGTAGTCATGTATCAAATATAAGAAAATCCAGATAGTAAAACAATAATTTGTAATGTTTACGAGCTTGGAGCTTTATTTTTAATAAACATAAAGAAGTCATTTGCTGAAAGTTTACTTTAGTAAAAGTAGCACCTATATAATATAGTTAAAGGCAAAAATTACCTAGAAACGGCAATAAAAAGTATATACTTAAGCTGCATTGTGTTTTTTGAAATGTTTAATTGCAGTGACCGACGGCGCACTGAGGTTACACGAATTACCGCCACAGTCTCAGCTACACACTCTCCGTACTTGTAATTAATTTTCAGAATCTTTACTCGCTCATCCGTCGTATGGCGCTCCATTTGTCTAACTGCAACATGTTTACTACAACACGTGTGTGTACAATGCTGCCAACTCTTCAGAAACACCCTTTATAAAATATTCGACGACGAAAGTGTAAACGCGCTTACGAGTATAAGCTTTACTGATGTCTGTGTGTTATTTAAGATGCTAAATATTTTTACAAAAAATCCACTGAATATGTACTGGCAAAATAAAAGCTAACCTATGTTTCTTACACGCGCCGTTGAGAGAGATTTAAAATACTCTAAATTATATTAAGGAATGTTATCTTGTTGGACGTAGATGGAAACCACATCAAAGATAACATAAAAACTCATCTCCTAATGAACATCTTTTTATAGACAGGACTTCTACAGTCCGAAAATCGAACTCACGGTATTTCTGGAGAACCATTAAGGATCTTACCACAACAATGCTCCCAAATAACAAAAAAGAGGAAAACGTATTACGTATTTAATGCTATGTGAAAAATCAGCATTTTACTCGTAATTTCTTTTCATTTGCGAGCAGTTAATTTTCTAGTTTTCTATATTTATAAGAAGTGCCAATACAATTATTGTCTACTTAATAATTTTGTTTTTCTAACGGAATAATATTTAGATATTCTGAAAAACATTTATCTTGTATTAGTTTCCATTTTTTTGGTATTAAACTTAAACATGGGCTGGTCCAAGCCATGTGCAAGCTTCTAAACCACTCAATCAACGACTTACCGATATAATATTTCAAAACCTAAACACTCCTCCGTTTGATTATAAAAAAAGGTGTCACCGATATGAGAAAGATGATATTATTGGATCTTTTCCCTGCTCCCCCCTAGCTAAGCCCATGAACATAAATCCATTATGAAATATGATTAAAATCTATCACTTGATGTAAGATATAACAATATTTATTTAATATCTAGTTATAACTCGTTCTTGTTAAAAAGTTCAGTTTTTATTCAAATGTAGCAAAATGTAGCTAAGTAGGCCTTAGAAATTTTTATACATTATACATAAATATTGATTTATCTTCACTATGCCGGTTAAGAAAAATATAAATAGCTAATCCTTTCCAATATTTAATATATACAGAGTGTCCACATATCATCTTAACTATTGGTGGCAATGAAAAATTAACGAAATTATTGAATAAATAAATTAATTAATAAATAAAAACTTTCACATTTTGGGGAACGATTCAGGTTGACTAAATAATAATCTGCAACGCATTTTTATTTCTGAGGAATGAAATAGGAGCAATAAAATATTTTCGGTGTAAGTGCCTTTTTCGTACAATATATCAAAAAATCTTATTATGAAATCTCGTACAGAATTAAAATTTATATTCTTTTTCCAAATCTGGTGGCAATCGGTTTTAATTTTATAAGATATAAAAGATATATAAGATAATATTTATGATTTTTAAGATTATCTTCAAACTTGGTATATGGTCGTATATTTTAATTTTAAGTAACTTTACCCCATAAAATTTTTTGTTGTCTATAATAAAGGGACTTTGCACAGATTTTTTTTTGTTCTTCAAGAGTTACTTAATTTTCAGATATTTAAAATACGAAACAAATTAATTAATTATTGTTTTCCAAAATGACAAATTTTAATACTAACATTTTTTTTTATAATATTTTTCCTTTACGCAATTATTTACACATAATTTCACTACAAGGTTGTAAAAAAATCAGTCTTAAATAATTATTTTAAAACTGTTCTTACGCATTTCTCAATCTCTAATTGTGCATGCACACTAATTAGTACGTGTAGAATTATATTATCTACATTTTGAAATTTGGTCAACAAACCTATTGATGGCGTATTAATAAGTTTCAAAGATAAAATCAATTAGTATATTTCTAAACATTTCTTTGTAGAGGACACCGTGTATATGTTAGCCTACTTAAAACAACACTTTTCTACTTTTGAGTATTGACTTTTTCATGAAATGAGAATTAAAAAAATTTCCACCTTTTTTGTACTCCATCCGGGGACATACTGTATATTTAAACTCGCTTTAATTCGGTAATATTTAAAATTGTTAGCTCAAAAGATTACTAAAAATTTCAATTTAATTTATACTGGCATTGCCACTTTACGGTTGAACAAATATAATAAGAGTTTATTGAAAATTTTCATTAAAATGTAGGTATAATTGAAAACCTAAAATAAATGCTTTGTAGACTTTTGAAAGCGTATTTCACTTCATATACCTATTCTGCAAATTGATTCAATTTACAGCTGAAAATTTTAATTTTGGTTTTGCATTTGAATTTAGTTCACTTCTTGAATGTTTCAGGAAGTTATTCATTATCACGTACAATTGATAACGAGCACAGGAAAATGTTCGATTAATTTTAATACCACATATTTGTACAAAAAAATAAATAAAGCAACCGGAAAAATTCTTGATGTAATTTAGTTATTTAGAAGAAATTTTCAAATATTCTACATGATTTATTTAATAAAATGTATTTGAGCTTCTTTTATTTTTGATTTAATGTTATGGTTAAACACTAGCTTCACATTTCCCATATTATTTATACTAAATACAAAATTATTCCTCACTACAAAGAGTAAAAATTTATTCAAACTTAAAATACATACATTTCTTTTTAAGTAAACTCCACTATCATTACCTTTTGCGTTAGTCACATGATAGATGAATGGACAATGGCAGCAATCGTGTTAAGTAACTAGATATTATACGATTAGTACAGTTGTGATGTCAGCGAAGTATGGACGACCCCGGAGCCCCTAGTTTGAACAACCCCTCCTAGCGGACCTCTTCAGGGGTCGTTAGACATGTAATAGGCTTGCCTCCTGGAGAGCTTGAACTGCTGACGGCGAATGTGATGCGGCTTCTTGTCACGAAACTGATTAACAGGCAACCGGTCCACGCTGTCAAGGGTAGATTTAGAACCAACAATTCACAACAGACAAAGTTGCTTACTCTGAACCATAAAAATATCTGAACAATATCTGGATCGATCTTTATGTCTCAGTTTATTTCCACACGTTTCAGTTAATTTAGGGCTATATTATTACACATAGTATTTATTAAATTCATATACTAACCTTAGATTATTTTATTGGTTATTTTTTGGGCATATGAGGCATATTATCCAAAAACTTAAAAGCTGTATCTCGTGCTATCCCTTAGGTAATTTAAAACTTCTACGTTAAAGTTTTGTAGCTCAATGTGTTACAGAATTATGCACATTGCTTTACTTGAATATGGCAAGAATAAAATGAGAAATGGGCACAGTGCAAAAAGAAATGTATAAAAAATATATGTAAGAAACCCTAGAGAACGAATCACCTATATCATTTGTTTAAGGTCATATCATAATATGTCATGGAAACCTTTTCAATAGACTCCCATGAAATCAGCAATTTAAGATATAATTATGAAGTCACCAATCAACAATGTTCAAATTTACAAAAACACAATCATAAAATCAACCCCCAATTCTAAAGTTACTATCGCATTACTCAAGACACTAAGTGGAGAAAGATACCTCTCCAAAGAAAAAGAAGTTTTGTGTGATTATTTCTACAAAGTTTTCTTCAAAGAACCAGTCGGCGATGTGTTAAATGTAAAGAATCTCTTAGGTATTGTTACTAATCGACTTTCTTCAATCAAAAGTCGAAGCCCATATTAAAGAATCTTAACTCTGAGCTCGATTATTGAGTGTGCAATTTCTATAAATAAATTTTCTTACAACTAACGATGATTACGTATGTAGTACGTATATTAGCTGCATTTCCAAATCCTTTGCTCCAAATATCCGCAGGCTAGAATTCGTAATTCCAATATCAAGACAGGAGACAAATTGTGTCATGAAAACCATCATCCTTTTATTTCAGCCTACCAGTTATCAGTAAAATAATGGATACTGAGCTTTAAGCAAAATCCCACATGTTCTATGCTTTACTACAAGAGGACCTAAACTTCTTCAAACATAAACAAATGTGTTGCGCTTCACCAAGGTAAGAATAATCCCCCACTTCCATTCTAAACAAAATGTGGTATTAAAATCAGTTATTCACTACAATGATTTTGGTGTTATCGTAAGAAATAATCTGTCGTGGTTTCGGGTTTAAAAAATACTTTCTTAACAGTGTCGTCAAGTAATTCCACACGTTTTTATAAGTGCTATGTTTCACCATTATTGAAATTTAGTTTTGTTGTAGTGCCAACCACATGGGAGCCAATCTCATGTTTGGAAAATGCAAAAATCCTATGAAAAGAGAATATGCCATTTCAATAACATTCTTCGACAGGAAACTCCTCTAAATAATTTATTTGGCTGCGATATGTCCAACATGTTCAGCCTAAATTTTGATTCACAGCTCAGACTGTTACCAGACTGTTATAATATTAATATTAATTACCTATGTTAAAACATATTTTTTAGTAATTCAGAATTTTAAAGATTAAATATAAAAAGAGTATCAACCCAGCAAATTATTTTATGTTTCATAATACCTTAGACACATAATATACTGCAGATACAGCGAAATTGCTGTGAGAGGGCTCGAGGCACTAGAAATGAAGGAGACTCGGGAGTTTCTTTATTGTCTTTAAAGTGTAAGGTGGTGAAAAATTTAATAGGATCTTTCTATGTCCTAACTTTTCAGATAGTAAGTAAATTGTAACCAATTATTTGCAATTTGGCAGGTATTTGTCTTGTTTAACCTACTATACTGTTAAGTATTCTTAGTTGTTAATTAATTAACATTTCATCTGGTGAAAGTGCGAACAGACTTGTTACAAAATTTCCTTTACGTTTATTTGTAGAATTCATAATAAATATTGCATTGACATTGATATTTTTTGTTGCAACCTTAATGGTCTAAAATTGTATTTTAAACATTACTTTTATGTTTCTGTTTTATTACTGTTTCTTTTTTCAGAGTAAGTTAATATTGTAACCTGAGGGGTTATTTCTTTATCTACCTACCTATCGTTACGACCAGTATCATAACTGAATTTCACTAGAGTTTACTATTTAATTCTCGAAAGGGAGTTTATAATTATCATTACACTTTAATTAATACGTGGGAACTTAGAAATGTTGTATGTTCAGAGAATGAATTTCAAGCACTTACCATTCATTGCTTACGTAGAATGTAATCCAGTGACTGGCTGTACAGGGTGACACTGAGGTTGGAGAAACAAAAGGAAACACCNACATAATACAAGTCTGAGTAAAAATTTACTCAATATTATTTAAATTTAAATCATATTAAAGAAAAAGTCAACACTGCATTGGTTTTATATACTCAGAATAAAATGAAAAGTCTCAATTGTTAGTTAGCAGTTATTCGGATTTGAGTAAAACTCGCTCATTTCTGATGCAATAGTTTCACTCAATTGTACTCATACTAATAGAGTGATAATTTCACTCAGTCGGATGTGAACAGAAATTGATACATTATTGAGTAAAATTGAGTGAAATTTGAGTGAAATTTTTTCACATTATAATTAAATTTGTAATCAAGTAGATACTAATATTTCATTAGTCTGTCCTAAAAAATGCTTTCAATTTTATAATTTTGTATTTGATAATTTTAATAATCTGCCCACTGCGGAAAACACGTCTTGTAGAATTTGAAAGTAGGAATTATAACAATAATAATTAGTGTAATGAACAAACATTAATTAATATAAAAACGTACCTACGTAGATAACAGCAACCAAATGAAAAATAAAATTAGGTAGCCGCCATAGCGACGGGTGATTTACCCTTTACGTTATTTTTTAACGGAGGTCCGCTATAAATGACACAGATATACCTCCTTTTATTACATTTCAGCACGGAACCTTTATCAGATTCCTCGGCCCGCCAGTGTATTTGAAATAAATTGACAGTTAAGTCAAACTAGAACAAACAAATGACTCTCCTAGCCCGCAAAACCAATGTTCCAATTTGTAAATGTTGAACCTTAAGTATGCTCGCGTGTTTTAATATCGTTATAACTCGCTGAATGCGCTGTTCGCTCTTCGTCGGCAAAAAATTATTAGACCTATAAAGCAGAGATTTTACTTGAATTGCGTTAAAGTTCGTTTATCCATACAGAGTATTTCATAATTGTTTGGCGCAAAGTATACTGTAGTAATAAGCACAGAGAGCTATGAAAATTTTCTTACTAAAATTTTGATTTGTTGAACCTATTTATGAAAGTAGACTGTAAAAATATTTCACTCAATTTCACTCAATTTTGACTGAAATATTCACTCTATTATTATGAGAACAACTAAAATTTAATGAGTGAAACTATTGCAACAGTGAGTGAATTTTATTCTAATCCGAGTTTCTGCTAACTATCAAGTGAGTAACTTTTGACTCTATTCTGACTATTGAAAACCAATTAAAAGATGACTTTTTCTCTAAATTTAACTATTATTGTAATTTTTTAATTTATAGTTAGGCACTAGTATGTTACGATATAGTGCTATTTTTTTTAAACCTGACAGGCCAACTTTTTTATTTGAAGTGATGGACTAGTACTTCCAAATGCAAAGTTGTAGGAAATAACTTGATTAAGAAAAATTTACAAATAATTCGTTCCGGTGTTGCCCGATTTCTGCAGTAGCTACAAAAACGATATTTTTCTAAATGGCAACACCGTATTTTTTAACATAATTTGACAAACCTTCAAATTCTAAATAAAAAATGTTATGTGATATTTCCTTATTGGAGTAGCCGTTTTCGAACAATCAGCAAAAACAACGAAAATAATCTGCAGTCGGCAAGAACTAAAAGAAGCTAAAACAGCAATAGTAGGCCTTGGATATTAAACAAAAATAGTTTTGTTTGAAAGGAGCTATCATTATTGTATTGTCATTGTGTTATTTTAAAGCTGTTGTGTTTGAATGTGTATAAAAGTAACGTTTTAATTCAATTGCGATGATGATTTTCAGCCTTTTGCAGATCCTACCAGTTGTTTTCAGTTTTACTAAGTTAGTTCTTAAAAATTCTGGATTTGGAAAAGGCTTATCGGGATGTCTTGCGTGGAATTCAGCGCACGCATTGCGTATACTTAAGCAATTAACATGAAGAAAAATTAATTCAACATTCTCTTTCTGATTAAATAACTGATTCATCTTAGCAACTGAATTAAAACGTTATTTTTATACACATTTTATACACATAACACAATGACAATACAATACTGATAGAAACTCCTTTCAAACAACACAATTTTTGTTTAATATCCAAGGCCTACTATTGCTGTTTTAGTTTCTTTTAATTCCTGCCGACTGCAGATTATTTTCGTTGTTTTTGCTGATTGTTCGAAAACGGCTACTCCAATAAGGAAATATGACATAACATTTTTTATTTAGAATTTGAAGGTTTGTCAAATTATGTTAAAAGAATACGGTGCCATTAAAAAAAAAATATTGTTTTTGTAGCTACTGCAGAAATCTGGCAACACCGGAAAGAATTATTTATAAATTTTTCTTAATTAAGTTATTTCCTACAACTTTGCATTTGGAAGTACTAGTCTATCACTTCAAATAAAAAAGTTGGCCTATGTCAGGTTTTATAAAAATAGCACTGTATTATAAGTCACGCTGGGAAATGTTTAGCCCTCGAGGGTAATTTTCCCAAGTGACTTATATAACGTAACACACGAGTGCCTTACAAAATTTTATCCAACACTTTCATAGAATTTCGTTTTAATAATAAATAAAAGTAACTTAACATTTCAAGTTGTCAATGTCAGAAAAAGTAATTTGACGAAATGAATGTATTTTTAAATATTACAAAGGATGCGAGTGTCAACCTAAATTGTGACTGTAACCAAGGATTGTCAGTAAACAAACAATATTTTTGGAGTTGAAATCACGTTGAAATCCTAAAACCAAGACTGAAAAAATGGAAAATGCGGAAATTCCATATGAAATTTTAGAAAAAGCTAATGCGACTGCAGGTATCATTCCGGAGAAATTAAAATCTATATACAACAAAGAACTGAAGGAATTTCAAGATTGGAAAATCAAAGAAGGGGTGAAAAGCGTAAATGAAGATGTCTTGCTGGCTTATTTTTTCAATTAAGTGAAGAAATTAACTCCATCCACATTGTGCACTAAATATGTCATGTTGAAGTCAACTTTGAGAGTATACAAGAACATTGTTTCTAAATTCGGAAGACTAGTGGCATTTTTAAAGTATAAACACAAACATTTTCAACCAAAAAATCCAAGGTCTTAGAAAGAGTACAAATCGAACAATGTTTGCGTGAAGCCCTAGACGAAGATTATCTTATGAATAAGGTAGTTTCTACTGAATAGTTTAACTGAGTTATATTTATTAAATTTGTTGGATTTAGGTGGCGTTGACATTAGGATTTTTTGGCGGTTGCCGTTGCGAGGAATTAACTCATCTAAGCATAGACAATACAGAGGACAAAGGGCAGTATATCCACATCATGATTTCAAATACTAAAACAAACAAACCAAGAAGCTTCGCTGTGTTAAATGAAGCATTTTGTGTTAATTCAATTGAATTAATTAGAAAATATTCTAAGGTAAGGCCTCAAAATGTTCAGTATAAAAAGTTCTTTTGCAATTTTCAAAAGGGAAAATGCACACGTCAATGTGTTGGTATTAATAAGCTATCAAAAATCCCTAATGTTGTTGTGCCATTTTTGGGCTTGACAGATTCTAATTTATATACAGGATATGTCTTGCGTCGCGCATCTGCAACTTTCTTGGCCAATGCTGGAGGGGATATTACAACACTCAAACGCCACGGTGGATGGAAGTCATCTACCGTGGTAGAAGGTTATATAAAAGAGTCAATTTCCAGGAAAATTGATATTGCTAAAAAGATACAAGGGGTGCAGGCGCCTGAAGCAAGCACAAGCAAAGGGGCAACCTTTCTATAAATTTACCACAATCGCAAAATGATTCCAGTAATCCTTTGATATCAAATTTGGGTTTTATCATAAATGTTAATGTTAATATTAATAACTAGGTAGATTGTAACTTCGGATCATCTTTAGGTTATTTGTTGACTTATTACTGTTTCAAATTGGTTTTCTAATAAAAACTACAAAAATAGACCAAACATTTGTCTTTTTATGATTTCTACAAATCACTAGTGGATTATAAGTCATAACTAGTGACTTATGACTTATAACTGACTAGTGACTTATAAGCTACATTATTCCTTTAAAACCGAAGAAATTATAGTATTATTAAAGGTATACAAATGTTAGATAAAATATCATTGTATTAAAGTCATAAACTACTAGGTTGCCACAGTGGTTTCTACACATATCTGTTTTAGAGACAATATTTTAGGTCCCAATTAAAAGAACTGATTAACTGATCTTACGAATAGATTACATTTAAACACAATTGTCATCAAAAGAGCCTGATAAACGGATACTTGTCCAGCACCACACGCTATACACCACGCTACGAGATGACCTAATAGGGACGAAGGGAATAGACAAAGACAACGCACGACAACCATAGAATGGGGTGGAGTCATTCAATAATGAGAACAGCTACTCCCATTTAAGTACAAGTGTACCAAATACAAGTTTATCTAGAAAATTTGTGCAACACATTCCTATATCAGTTTTAGTTTAAATATTATCACAAATGAGTAAAATAAGGGTGATGTTGTGAAGAAAGAGCGAGTTGTTTTCGATAAAAAAAATATTCAAATAAACAGTTTTAAGTTTTATTTTGGATCATTATTAATTACTAGCTGATATATGAAGTTGTATGAGATGTTTTCATCTAAAATATTAGCTTCAGCTTTAGAATTCATAGAAAACGGTACAGAGGCGGCAAATGAAGAAAAACAGTGAACATTGCACGGTGTCCGTAAGTAGCGCTTAAAATTAAACAAAAACCAGCTTAATTAAATTTATATATACGGGAAAATCCTCTTATCTAAAATTTGTCAAAGTCAGCGCTGATTTCGAAATTATACCATACAGAACAAAGCAATGGACATAATTGAAACTTTGACCCGGTTCCCAACTTTTATTTATTTAGGAGGTGTTATTTCCATAAAGTTAGACGGACCTACCATTACGGCCTCCACTGATAATCTCATTAGCATACTATCCGTTTTGGTTTACGACCCACTTCGGGAGTTACTCAAAATCTCTTTATTATTTTTAAAAAGCGCTGTCGAGGCCTCGTTAAGGAAAAACCGAACCTGAACTTCCTTTAAATTATACATAATACAGGGTATAACCTAATTATATATTTAAATGAGGATGTAAAAGTTATTAATTAAATAAAAAGGAAATGCCACAACTAAATTAAATTAATTAAGGCAGCTGTATACTACTTTCAGTATGCGGTATTATCCCATTGATAAATGCTACTATTTCATCCTCAACTTATTTTATTTTACCCCATTTTTAAGATTGTTGGAAAATAATAATTTCGGGAGACCAAACTGTAGAGGAAAAAAGTAACTTTTTGCTACAAATTTATCAACTTAGTTATCCTCTAGCGGCTAGAAGAAGCAGCTTTCGTTACAGACAAGTTCAGTTAAATCCAAGGAGATGGTAGTTTCATTTACAAAGAATATTAGGACACCCTTAAAAAAATTCATTTGTACAATAATAATAAATGTCAAAACAGCTTTGCCATGAAGATATAACAAAATAGTACTCCGTCGTTAATAGATGTCCTTGTTAAGGAAAAATCTGGTGGCACCATGGGTTTACAGAAAACCAGCTCGCACATTCGTATAACGAGCACAGGCCGTCTGCAAGCTGAAACGAGAAACGACAACACTTCGATCTGCTCTTAGAAATACGGGACCTTCATAAATGTTTACAAGCGATGTGACTGCCGAGCATAGGCAACCCAACATTGCACGACTGGTAGTGGTAACGATTTCCCTAGATCTTGGCATCACCAATATTAATGATTCGTCTACAATGAACAATGACGATTTGTTACGTTTACGCTCGAGATAACATGATCGCCGATTCGTTGAATAGAATCTTGTGAAAAAGTGCACCAATCACAGCCGGTGAAACAGCACGTTGTATTGGAATGTTATCTTATTGTTTAGTTTTACCGAAGTTTAATTGCTAACGTGAAGGAAATAAAATTACAGTTCCAAACAAAATTACTGGTCCCATAGCTTGTAATCATTTATGAAGGCTCTATAGATACACAAACACGAATATCGTACGAACCATCAGAATGAAGGAAATAGGAAAATATCTGGTAACGACGTTGTTGCAAAACAGTGCAAATACAGAAACGCCATAGACATAACTGATATCAAAATTCTAGTGAGAGAGAATCTAGAAGAATCGAAATAATTTCAGTTTGCGACGAGAGGTTAGAACTACCTGGAGCGTCATACGCAGAAACTAAGTACCAGACTGACACAGCCAAGGATTAAAGCCACCGGAACGCCATGGATTAGTGCATATAGCTAATATAAATACCAGCCAGAGAACTTATCTCCAATTTTAGAGTTTCGTGTGAAAACAAGTTCGGAAGCAGTTAACTGAGAAAATAAATGAAGCAGTTCTTTCGGGAAACTGTTTCACAATAGAGAAATATAATACTTTGTACAAAGTTTGCAATAACGCAGTTAATGCATGTACTTATCAAAGAACAGAAATTCTTCGACAGCCACAGTTGTTGCGAAATTTATTATTCTAGGCCCTGATATGTTATCTAACCAATTCTAGATAACTCCAAATTTAATATTACAAGATGCGTTCCAAAGTAAACAGAACATTTCAAAAATAGGTATTTCTAGTGAAGCCATGTATTGCCAATTGAGTCGGAAAGCTACACTTAAAACTTCATGACATTTGGACGAATAGAAGCGGAGAAAAATGAGCATCGAACAAAATTATGCGTGAATTCATTAAAGACCAGCCAAAATCTTCATTGAAATTCATGGAACTTGAACTGATCATCTAAAAACATTAATTTATTGTATTTTGGCCGAACATTTGGGCTACCGAAAAGTATGCGCACGGTTTGTTCTGCGCAAGTTGACTGACGACCTAAAATTGTTCAAATTCAACATTCGAATGATATCATCAAGAAGGCCAAAAAGGACAAAAACTTCCTTTACAACATGGTGATGGTGATGAAACATGGCGTTTTAAATATGATCCCAAAAACCAAGCGCCAAAGTGGAAGGCACCAGACGAGCCAAAACCCAAAAAATCCCATTTGGAGAAGTCAAAATTGAAGACACTGTTGATTTGCTTTTACTATTCCAAGGGCATTGTCCACAAAGAGTTCGTTTCGCCAAACCGTTAATACACAATTCTATCTTGGCGTTTCGAAGCTTTTGGTGCATCGTTATTCTTCGTAGAATATCGCGCAGAAGGAAGTTGACGTTTGTTGCATCTGTCAGTCACTCCCAGTATTCGCCTAATTTGGCACCGGACGACTTTTGCAGATTCGGAAAAATATAGTTGCCGATGAAAAAAAAAACATTTTGTGGATGTAGAAGCCATCCAAAAGGCTTGTACCGACATCCTGAAGGACATCCCCGCCGATGATCTAAAACACTCATTCGACATGCTTTTATACCCTGCAAATCGCTGTATTGAATCGGAAGGGCACTATTTTGCATACAATAAATCGGTTTTGTCAAAAAAACTTTCTGTTGTTCTTATTTTTAAAAAGTCCTGTTTACTTTGGGGCGCACTTGTATATCTGCATATTATAATTTTTACTTTAACTAAACAATGCGTTTCTGTCAATAGTTCCATTCTTGTTGTTAATAATACAATAGCTGGAAGTAAAGAAACACCTTTGTAACAGGTCAGGTTTATTATTGTGACAAGCGAAGNAAAACCTGACATAGGCCAACTTTTTTATTTGAAGTGATAGACTAGTACTTCCAAATGCAAAGTTGTAAGAAATAACTTGATTAAGAAAAATTTACAAATAATTATTTCCGGTGTTGCCAGATTTCTGCAGTAGCTACAAAAACGATATTTTTCTAAACGGCAACACCGTATTTTTTTAACATAATTTGACAAACCTTCAAATTCTAAATAAAAAATGTTATGTGATATTTCCTTATTGGAGTAGCCGTTTTCGAACAATCAGCAAAGACAACGAAAATAATCTGCAGTCGGCAAGAACTAAATGAAGCTAAAACAGCAATAGTAGGCCTTGGATATTAAACAAAAATAGTTTTGTTTGAAAGGAGGTATCATTATTGTATTGTCATTGTGTTATTTTAAAGCTGTTGTGTTTGAATGTGTATAAAAGTAACGTTTTAATTCAATTGCGAAGATGATTTTCAGCCTTTTGCAGTTGTTTTCAGTTTTACTAAGTTAGTTCTTAAAAATTTCGGATTTGGAAAAGGCTTATCGGGATGTCTTGCGTGGAATTCAGCGCACGCATTGCGTATACTTAAGCCATTAACATGAATAAAAATTAATTCAACATTCTCTTTTGTATTAAATAACTGATTCATCTTAGCAACTGAATTAAAACGTTATTTTTATACACATTTTATACACATCAGCTTTCAAATAACACAATGACAATACAATACTGATAGCTCCTTTCAAACAACACAATTTTTGTTTAATATTCAAGGCCTACTATTGTTGTTTTAGTTTCTTTTAGTTCCTGCCGACTGCAGATTATTTTCGTTGTTTTTGCTGATTGTTCGAAAACGGCTACTCCAATAAGGAACATTTTTTATTTGGAATTTGAAGATTGGTCAAATTATGTTAAAAAAAATACGGTGTTGCCATTTAAAANAAGCCATCCAAAAGGCTTGTACCGACATCCTGAAGGACATCCCCGCCGATGATCTAAAACACTCATTCGACATGCTTTTATACCCTGCAAATCGCTGTATTGAATCGGAAGGGCACTATTTTGCATACAATAAATCGGTTTTGTCAAAAAAACTTTCTGTTGTTCTTATTTTTAAAAAGTCCTGTTTACTTTGGGGCGCACTTGTATATCTGCATATTATAATTTTTACTTTAACTAAACAATGCGTTTCTGTCAATAGTTCCATTCTTGTTGTTAATAATACAATAGCTGGAAGTAAAGAAACACCTTTGTAACAGGTCAGGTTTATTATTGTGACAAGCGAAGATAATGCTGTCGTCTCACAAAGCCCAAAATGTAATCTCTTAATCGGACTTCCAATTAACAAGCGTAATACCTTGGGCACTTAATTAATTATGTGTCCCTTTCGACTATCTACTAGGAATACGTTTTACATTGGCTATGGGAAGTAGGTAGATAAATTCTAACATTAAATGTATTGAAATTATAATCAGTTAGTATTACAACTAAAGTTGTGCAATGAAATAGTATTTACATAAAAATTAAATTCGTTTTAGAATTTTAAGATCAGAAACTTCAAGTCGACGAAAAATTAGTGATTAAATGTTGCCCTTCTGTGTATAAGCAACAGTAGATTTAAATTAATTATACACAATGCACAAAATTAAGGAAACTAAACAAATAATAATAAGTTTTAAGGATGGCAAAATACTGAAATATTAATTTCACTATTTTTAAAAAGCGCTGCCGAGGCCTCGTTAAGGAAAAACCGAACCTGAACTTCCTTTAAATTATACATAATACAGGGTATAACCTAATTATACATTTAAATGGGGATGTAAAAGTTATTAATTAAATAAAAAGGAAATGCCACAACTAAATTATTAAGGCAGCTGTATACTACTTTCAGTATGTGGTATTATCCCATTGATAAATGCTACTATTTCATCCTCAACTATTTTATTTGGGCATTGTCCACAAAGAGTTCGTTCCGCCAAACCGTTAATACACAATTCTATCTTGGCATTTCGAAGCTTTTGGTGCATCGTTATTCTTCGTAGAATATCGCGCAGAAGAAAGTTGACGTTTGTTGCACGATAATGCGCCTTCGATTTTTTGACTAAAAATCCCATTTTAACTGTCAGTCACTGCCAGTATTCGCCTGATTTGGCTCCGGACGACTTTTGCCTTTTCGGAAAAATGTAGTTGCCGATGAAAAAAAGCATTTTGTGGATGTAGAAGCCATCCAAAAAGCTTGTACAGACATCCTGAAGGACATCCCCGCCGACAATCAACATGCTTTTATACCCTGCAAATCGCTGTATTGAATCGGAAGGACACCATTTTGCATACAATAAATCGGTTTTGTAAAAAAAATTTCTGTTGTTCTTATTTTTCAAAAGTCCTGTTTACTTTGGGACGCACTTGTATATCTGCATATTATAATTTTTACTTTAACTAAACAATGCGTTTCTGTCAATAGTTCCATTCTTGTTGTTAATAATACAA
>NW_019417025.1:173902-182559 GCF_000390285.2 Anoplophora glabripennis | reverse complement strand
ACTTTTGTATAAGTCCGAAAAATACGGAATAAGAGGATCTGCGTTATCGTGGATCTCTAGTTTTTTAAAAAATAGAAAACAATCGGTTAGAATGATCTCTAAGCATGGTCAAGAGATTCGGGAGGTATGTTCTCGGTAGGTGGATGTTACGGTTGGAGTGCCTCAGGGTTCTGTTTTGGGTCCTGTGTCTTCTGTACATGAATGACCTGGAAAATTGTTTACCTGATGGCGTTTCGGCAACTTTATATGTTGATGACACTTCTTTAATTGTATCTCGACCTGAAAACGATATTTTAGAAAGTGCTTGTAATGGTGCTTTTCGTGACATAAATGACTGGTTTAATTGCAATTTTTTGTACCAAAATAGTGCCAAAACTGGTCTGTTGAGGTTTCATACATCTCAGAACCGTAGTAATCTTAAATTTAATATTAAGGCCGGTAATGATATTTTAGGGGAGGACAGGAGTGTAAAATTTCTCGGTCTAATAATTGATGATACTATGACCTGGAAGGATCACTGTTTTGCACTTACATCAAAGCTTGCTTCTATATGCTTTCTCTTTCGAAATGTAAGGCAGGTCCTTACACAGAGCCAATTAATGTGTATCTATTATGCGCAGGTATTTGCCAGATTAAAATACGGTATATGCTTTTGGGGATTAGGTGCAATGACCTAAAATATCTTTCGTAGGCTGAGGATACTGACACTCACCGGTATATATTTGCTGGAAGTCTGTACATTTATTTATGACAATTATGATACGTTTGGTAGACAGGGTGATCGCCACCTGTACTCCACTAGAGACAGAAATAATTTTTGTTCCATTTAGAAGGCTAAATATAGCAAGACGATTACCTGATGTAGTAGGTTTGAGTATATATGATAGGTTGCCTTTGGATGTTAAACTCTGTAAAGGTAGAAAGGCTTTTATTGGAGGCATTTCTGATCGAGGAATGTTTCTATAGTTTAGACGAATTTTACTCTGAATGTATTTAATTTGATTTGTTTATTGTTTTTTGTAAGTTTGTGGCTTCTTGTTATTTTTCTTTTGACGGATCCTATATAAATGTAAATGTTTATCTACAGGAATAAAATGCTTATCTATCTATCTATCTATCTATCTATCTATCTATCTATCTATCTATCTATCTATCTATCTATCTATCTATCTATCTATCTATCTATCTATCTATCTATCTATCTATCTATCTATCTATCTATCTATCTATCTATCTATCTATCTATCTATCTATCTATCTATCTATCTATCTATCTATCTATCTATCTATCTATCTATCTATCTATCTATCTATCTATCTATCTATCTATCTATCTATCTATNAAAATAGTCAGAAATAAAGAAATATTTCACAACTCCTAACAATAAAAATAAAATAAAACAAGTTCATTACAACGGTTAATATTTTAATTTAATAAATTTATAATTCTGCAGTATTTTTTTTGGTGGTATTAGGGAATGCAGGATGTTTATTCTTAAAAATATAACACAATAATATTTTGAATTTAAAAATTAAACTCCGGAGCTCCGACGGATCCATTCTCTGAAGTGGCTGACCCTGGCGTAGACGGTTGGGTTTCCGGCTTGGCACTGTGCGGAACCAAAGGACACGATACCCACTTGGACTCCGTTGACCAATAGGCCACAGCCAGAGTCACCGTTGCAAGCACCGACAGTACCTGGAAAAAAGATATGTGTTTATTTCCGCAGTTTATATTTACAAGATGTGCACCAAGTCATCACTACATATTATAAAACAAAAGTCCTCCGCTGCGTTTGTCTGTCTGTCTGTTCGCGATAAACTCAAAAACTACTGCACCGATTTTCATGCTATTTTCACCAATGGATAGAGTGGTTCTCGAGGAAGGTTTTAGTATATAATTTGTTAAGTTTTTGTATACATTAATGATATTTGTTGGAGGTGTCGGAAAAAAATAAGCCGTCTGAGACCTTTCAACGAAAACGCTGCCTAAACCCTTTGAGATATATCAAAATAATATATGGTGGAATTGTGTATCTTATATAGGTCTACAGAAAAGTCCGCGATGGCATATGTCTCTCTTAAGGGTAACATACTATATCAATTTTAATACTTTAAAAAATGGGCAATTATAAAGCGGTAATTGGAAAGGTATTTACACAAATACGGTATTAATCCTTATCATTTTAAATACGTTAGTTGGCTTGAGCATTTCATGAAGATTATTTTTTTCCCTTACACCATGCAAATTAAATGAATACCTTAGGAGATATAGCAAAATCAAAATAATGCGCAACGAAATTAATTTCGTGTCGCCGTGATTCGACCGGGCCGCGCGGGCGCCCCGTGACCCCGCGCCCCGCGTCCCAGCCGGGGGGTCCGAAAGTTTATGTAGTGTATCAATGTATGGTGGAATTGTCTATCTTATATATGCCTACAGAAAAGACTGCATTGGCATATGTCTATATGTTAAAGATAACATACTACCTATATCCATTTTAATACTTTAAAAAATTGGCAATTATAAAGCGGTAATGTAAAAGCTATTTACACAAATACGGTATTAATCCTTATCATTTTAAATAAGTTAGAGGCTTTAAGCATTTCGTGCACATTATTTTACTCTTTTACACCATATAATTTAAATGAATATCTTAGGAGTAATCGCAAAAAAATTACGGACGCGAGAATAAAATTCAAGCGCCTCGCTTCGCTTGATGGGATCGCCGACCCTCCCCGCGCACCGTCTTGCCTACTGTTTAGCTAATAAGCCGAATGATAACGCACGCGTGATCCTTTAATAAACTGATTTGGAGCGAATGAAGGTGACGACTGACGACTGTGTTTTCTTTCAAGGTGTTGTTGGAAAGTTAAAATTGTGTTCGATATTTTAAGGTCACATGTTTTGTATTTGTTATCTTTAGGTAGTCGGAACATACATAGATACTTGCGAACATACTTTTATTTCATTGAGTTTTAATAATTTGTTTGTTTTTTTCTTATTGTGAATCATTTAAAACTTCATAGTCGCATATTTGTTTCGTGTTTATTTTCTTTAGGTAGTTAAATACCTAACTACTTACTTATTAATTAAAATTGATAGTCCTGAACATAGGTACTTTAATTTAATTCGTTTTGTTTTCACATTGTTGGTAGTTACCTATATTGTTTTAAATTTAAAGGTTTTGCATTTTTAGTTTTGAGTTCGCTTGTTGTCTTTAGGTATATAGATATATCGTGAATTATTTTAAAATTAATATTAGGGTCGCATTAGATGAAAGATGATTGATTTTTTGTTTGTTACGATTTAAATCAAAAACTACTCAACCAATTTTACCGAAAGCTACATCTCTTCGGAGTAACATAGGCTATTTTATATTCGCCCGTGCGAAGCCGGGGCGGGTGCTTGTTTAAAAATAAAAAAAAAGAAATCTCACCCGCTCCAGAGGTACAGATGCTGCCTGCCACGACGTTGTTGCCGTAGAAGAGGCTGCAGGCCGCGTTACCGATGATATCGAGGTTAACCAAACACCAATACCGGGAACACGGCGTTGGACGCGTCCGAAGTCCTTCCCCAGCCCGCCAGGTAAGCCCTCTCTCCTTGGAAGGTGCCGGAATTCGCGGGAGTCAGAGAGACGACTTGGATGTTATTGTTGAGGGTGACCAAGGAAGGCAGGAGGATGACGGAGACGTCGTTGCCGGCGAAGCTGCCCTGGTTATAGTTGGGGTGGTTGATGATGTTGGTGCTGGTGATGCGCACTTGGGTTGCCTCGTTGACATTGAAGGTGTGAGCGCCCAGCCTAACCTCCACGAAGGAAGCACTGATGGTGCAATGGGCGGCTGTCAGGACGCGGTTTACGGAGATCAGAGAGCCGCCGCAGAAGCTGACGCCGTTGATGAGGACGGCAACTTTGTGGGGTACGGAATTCGGAGATACTTCGGTGCCGCCGATGATCCTGCCTCCGGGGATGTTGATTTCTTCGGCTGGGTTTTCCGGTTCCAGGTATAGGTTGTTCGGGACGATCTTCGACAGGTCAAACTGAAAAATGGAACGGGTTCGAAGTTCGTGTATGTATTTGCAACTACTTAAATCTAGAAATTTAAAATGTTTCTGAAGTTTTTATAAACAGGGTGATCCATTAACGGTACGGAGAGGCTGTATATAGGAAACTAGACGTGTTACGATCATGGGGAAACAAATTTAGTGACAAATACGGCCAAAAGAAATTGATTTAAAATATTTTGAAGTTTGTAAGTTCACCGCTAGGGGGCGCAATTGCTAGTGTTACAGAAAATAGTCGTTTTTTCGAAATTTAGCTTATACACCGTGTTCACCTAGTGCGCGTAAGTCCAATATCTAGGTTAATAAAAGATATAACTTAATTTTTTTTCTACAGAGTTGCCTACTTTCCCGAGCTGCACAAAATGAAAATATATTTGCATATACATGGTGTTCAATTGATAGTTTTCGAGATAATCGACTTTTCATTTTTTTTCTTATGTTTCGTCACTTCTAGTAGTTGACATAATTATGATTGTATGACAGCTAGAAATTATTTTTTTTTCTCAGGAACTGTAGAGTGAAGATGGCTCTTTCAAAAAACGTATCAAAAGTTGACCTGCGACATACAGGGGGCAAAAAAATCGTGCCAAACCTGATAATCTAAAAATTTGAAAAATTTCGACTTTTTCAAATAGAACACCCTGTGTTTTATGATTTCATTAGACGCCTTTCTGTATACCCCACAATTGTTTAGTTTTTGCGTAGTTTTTGCAAAAAAAAACATTTTTATGTAAAATACCGGATTTGCGCCCGTTTCTTTGTCGGGAAAAATATTGTAAGGGTTATTTATTTTAAGTTAGCTTGCGACTATGAGTATTCTTTTTTCAAAATTCTATTCATCCAAATTTTTTAATCTCCAATTTCACTAATAACTTTCCTAACTACGGTAACAGCGCTTGATTTTCAACATGACACGGATGAAACTTTTTCAATATTTTATTTGTCAAGCTTTTGAAAACTCCAAGGCTACTACTAATAACAGCAGACGCCACAACTTTAAACTAAATATTATCGTCGTTACTTTCAGATCTACTAGTAGTTTTCTCATAATTCGCATTTGCATTCATTCAAACCTTTCCTTCACATTTTCAAAACAGTGGGAATCTCTGTAAATTTTGATTATTTGCTTTGTAAATACGTGCTGCTAGCAAACATTTACCATATTTTGTTAATTCTTAATCACTTGTAGCGATTTTATGATTTTTTGATTTTATTTACACATAAATGGTAACTTTCCATAAAGACTTATTTATTAAACTCAAATATCAAAATATGTCAGTTATTAAATTTTATTTTAAACAGTGTAGCTAGACAACTAATAAAATTAATAAAAATAAATACCCTTACAATATTTTTCACGACAAAGGAACGGGCGCAAATCCGGTATTTTACATAAAAATGGGTTTTTCGCAAAAACTGCGCAACTTAGGTATAGGGAAAGCTGTTAGAAAATTGTCGGGTCTATAGAAAGGCATCTAATGAAATCATAAAACACAGGATGTTCTATTTGAAAAAGTCGAGATTTTTCAAATTTTAAATTATCAGGTTTGACACGATTTTTTTTGCCCCCTGTATATCGCAGGTCAACTTTTGATACGTTTTTTGAAAGAGCCATCTCCACTCTATAGTTCCTGAAAAAAAAAAAAATAATTTTTAGCTATCATACAATCATAATTATGTCAACTACTAGAAGTGACGAAACATAAGAAAAAAAATGAAAAGTCGATTATCTCGAAAACTATCAATATTTTAATAGGGATCATAACACAAAGTCCCGTTAATTTTTCACGTAGAATTCGATAATGCCATATAAATTGTAGGTTTCAATTTAAAAAAATTAAATTGATTCCTGCCCAGGAAAAACTGAACACCCTGTATATGCAAATATATTTTCATTTTGTGCAGCTCGGGAAAGTAGGCAACTTTGTAGAAAAAAAAAATTAAGTTATATCTTTTATTAACCTAGATATTGGACTTAAGCGCACTATAGTACGATCATATTCGATGCAAAGTAATAAATCATTGCCTGTCAAGGGAACCAATGAAGTACGCCTTTAAGGGTTTTACAAATTGAATAATTTCTTTATACATTATGAAGGGACGAGGGGATCAGTTCAGGTCTGGCACCCTTGCTACAAAAATTCCTTTATTCTCATAAACTATTTATTTTAAATGTAATTTATTATAAATCCAATTTGTTTCCTAAATTCCACATATGTACTACATTTTACCTCTGTACGCGCCACTGTTGTTTACTTGTTTCTTGGAAGCGCTCTCTAATTGACGGCAAAGCTCGCCAGGTTAGTATTTGACGTATAACCGACCAGTTCGTACACTCGATGCACCTGGGCGACTACAGCTACTACCAGAACACAGTGCGTATGCAGCGGTATTTCAGATTTTACATTGAATTTCATTTTAAATTTGAAATGATTTATCTTACGCCTCCTAAAAATGATGACACGATTTTCCTTTGATAAAAGGCCGACAATTTTTTGCTCTACTTTGCATCGTATATGATCCTACTATAGGTGGACATGGTATATAACCTAAGTTAAAAATACACTATTTAGATACACTGTTAAACCATTCATAAGTTTTGTTTTCACTTATATTTTTGTTATTACCACAGCAACGTCAGTATGAAGGACGCCATCTAGAAATTTTTAGATTGTCATAACTTCTAAATGCCTTAATCGATTTCAAGAAACGACGGATCATTTTAAAGAACTATTAATAAAATTTATATTTATAATATGGGAATAAAAATATTATTTTCCTTAATCAGATTTCTAATTGTTTCCGTTTACTAAAAAAATTAAATGCAACGATATAAGTTTTTCTTCATGGCTTGGTAGACTATTCAATATGGAAAACAAATACACAAACCGGAGGTCGATATCTTTTTTCGTTTTCAAGTTATTGCTAAAATAGTGAGGTTGTGCTAAAACATCCTCTTTTATTTAGTTCTCTAAATAACATTGATATAGTCCAAGTCAAAATTAAATTGTAAAACTATACCAAGCTTGCCCTAAAAAAATACTTGCTATATTTTGATTTTTTTTTATAACTGTAATGTTTAATTTTTTTATCAATTCCAAATATCTGAGTAGTTATAAAGAATGTTGTTTCCATAACGAGGCAGGCTATGTCCTATGAAAATAGAAAAATGAAAAATTATACCTATCAATCGATATGTGACAGCTCTTTATGGCCTCCTTCATACTGACGTTGCAATGGTAATAACAAAAAAAGTTCAAACAAAACTTGTGAAGGGTTTAACAGTGTATTAAAAAAGTGAATTTTCAACTTAGGTTATACAGGGTGACCGGAAATGATGAGCAAAAAATTCAGGGGATAATTCTAGACCGAAAATAAATGCTACCTCTTTCTATAACATTTTTTCCAAAACTGATTATTAACGGAGTTACAGGGTGTTAAAGTTAAATTTTATTTGCAGTTTTTTTGCAATACCTTTTGCCACACTCATAATAGTTTGACGAAATTTCGTATATGGGAGTTTTTCGGGATGAGGATTATAAATTTGCCCACCGTTTTTTCGCATTTTGTAGAGGGCGCCACATACGAGCCTTTATTTTGATTTGAATGGTTCCAACTTTTTTGTGCTACACTTTATGCAACCTTTGACCGAATATTTTTGAAAAAAGGTATACTTTATTTGTTTCGATAAATCTAACCGTTTTCGAGAAAAACGCTAAAATAACTGCTTGCATGTGATGAATACGAAATCATTTTAATTTATTTTCTACATTAAACATAGAATGCTTTGGAAACAAGCACTTTGGAAACAAGTTTGTGGAGAATTAGTTCTGACAGATAGTAATTTTGTACAAATTCTTTTGTAGTGTATGTTATCATAAAAATAATAATAAAAATGAACAACAATTACTCTAAGGGGGGGTTGCGGGACATGCATTATTACGGTTTAGCTGCTGGCAATGCTCTTGCAGCACGACGTTTGTATCGCGAAGCATTTCCAAATAGAAACCTACCCCAATCGCGAATGTTCAGTACTATTCATCGAAGACTGGGAGAATTTGGATCGTTCAAAACTAGAATTTTTGANTAAGAAAATGTGAAAAACATCTTTATTTGTCTACGAATTTCTCATTAATGCCAATTAGAAGTATGACATTATTATATTCGAAAAGCTCATAAAAAAACATTGGCATAAGTCCTACTAAGGACTAAAGAAAATAGAGCTTTGGGAAAGCTGAGGAAAATTTTTATTTTCATTCTATAATTTCTCATTTATGCCGTTGAAAATTTATGATACTTACTATAAATAATGTACTGTGCCTAGTAGGTATCACTCCTCTATGGGTCCAATATGAAGGCATAAGTCCCAAAGTTGTAGGAAAATTCATGAAAATATTTACGTCTTTCTCGCTTATGCCATTTTGCATGCACGTAGGAAACTACATTATAAAGTCATATAAATGTAGGCATAAGTCCACATTGGATTTTCATGTTGTAAATTAATTTGAATTTTAATACGAGTCAGGTCGACAAAGTAGAAAAATAATAGAAAATTGCCACAATTTTCTCGTTTATGCCGTTTCGTACACGAGTA
>NW_019417025.1:171138-172790 GCF_000390285.2 Anoplophora glabripennis | reverse complement strand
GGAAAATTTTTCGTTTTGGTCAACGTTTTTCTCGTGAATAAATTAAAGCTTATTGCAAAGAAAAAAATGAAAGTATTCATTTTTTTTAAAGGGCATAAGTCCCTGGTGAGGACTATATGCTAAAAATTTTTTGAAAAGTTGTAGGAAAATTCATGAAAATTTTTACGTCTTTCTCGCTTATGTCATTTTGCATGCATGTAGGAAACTACATTATAAAGTCATATAAATGTAGGCATAAGTCCACATTGGATTTTCATGTTGTAAATTAATTTGAATTTTAATACGAGTCAGGTCGACAAAGTAGAAAAATAATAGAAAATTGCCACAATTTTCTCGTTTATGCCGTTTCGTACACGAGTAGAAAATATTATTAAAAGCCACTTTCAAGAGTGGCATGAATGCCACAAGGTACCGTCGTATGTAAAATTTTTTAAAAAGTTGTCAAAAATTACAAATTGCGGTTATTTCCTCGCCTGCGCAATTTTCGATATACTTAAATTAATTTAAAAAATGTATCATAAATAATGCAAGTGTCGGAGAAGATATCTATATAAAAAATGAGTATTTCTAACTATAAAAGGGAATAAAAAATTTAAAATAAAAAAAGAATTACATGAAAAAGAGAAAGCTTTGTATTGGGTTTAGTTTGATTTTTCGACATGTTATTTTTTATTACGATAATTCTTAATAACTTATAATAAAGCTGGTAGTAAGGCCTTTATTTTGATCCGTTAAAATATATTTTCGTTCATCAAGAGCTGGAGATAAAACTGTTTGAAATTTGAAAATGTGAAAAATCATAGAACCGAAAAAACTTATATTTTTGATATGCTTTAATTTTAAGTTAATAAAAATTTGTATTATTTTAAGTGTTATTGTTTGTGTTCATTATAGTTAAAATTAAGTAATTCAAAGTCTTTGAGGAAGTATTCTGACAATTGAGTTAACAGTGGTTTTTCAATTCCATTACTATTAAATAAATCTTTTAATATAGAAATAAAATGTGTAAAAGTACAAATTAAGTAATTAAGGTACAAAGTACCAAAAACAAAATTCAATATACATGATATTAAATCAGTTATAATCAGTTTCATCTCTATGTATATTGTTTATAAATACATATGGTCTATTGTGATAAAATACTCTACTCATTTACGAATAGGCACAAACGAGAAGAAATTTGTGCCAATATTATATAATTTTTCTTTTTCTGATCATGACTCAAAAAATTATTAAAAATCATTTCTAATATGTGCGGACTT
The DNA here is from genome assembly GCF_000390285.2 of Anoplophora glabripennis. Taxonomy (NCBI): domain Eukaryota; kingdom Metazoa; phylum Arthropoda; class Insecta; order Coleoptera; family Cerambycidae; genus Anoplophora; species Anoplophora glabripennis. The sequence continues at coordinate 171,528 of NW_019417025.1, read as the reverse complement.
ATGCCGAAATAGTTTATTATTAACTTTCATTAAATATGTACATGGATTACTTATATTTATAAAATTAAAAATACGCTAAATGTAAGTAAGTATAAGTATTTCGAAAATTGCGCAGGCGATGAAATAAACTTTTTAAAAAATTTTACATACGACGGTAGCTTGTGGCATTCATGACACTCTTGAAAATGGCTTTTAATAATATTTTCTACTCGTGTACGAAACGGCATAAACGAGAAAATTGTGGCAATTTTCTATTATTTTTCTACTTTGTCGACCTGACTCGTATTAAAATTCAAATTAATTTACAACATGAAAATCCAATGTGGACTTATGTCTACATTTATATGACTTTATAATGCAAAATGGCATAAGCGAGAAAGACGTAACAAT
>NW_019417025.1:165639-168277 GCF_000390285.2 Anoplophora glabripennis | reverse complement strand
ACCTTTTTTATGTCAAAAGGTTAGGAGAACAAAAATATTCAGTCAAATTTCGCATAAAGTGTAGCACAAAAAAGTTGGAACCATTCAAATCAAAATAAAGGCTCGTATGTGGCGCCCTCTACAAAATGCGAAAAAACGGTGGGCAAATTTATAATCCTCATCCCGAAAAACCCCCATATACGAAATTTCGTCAAAATATTATGAGTGTGGCAAAAGGTATTGCAAAAAAACTGCAAATAAAATTTAACTTTAACACCCTGTAACTCCGTTAATAATCAGTTTTGGAAAAAATGTTATAGAAAGAGGTAGCATTTATTTTCGGTCTAGAATTATCCCCTGAATTTTTTGCTCATCATTTCCGGTCACCCTGTATAACCTAAGTTGAAAATTCACTTTTTAAATACACTGTTAAACCCTTCACAAGTTTTGTTTGAACTTTTTTTGTTATTACCATTGCAACGTCAGTATGAAGGAGGCCATAAAGAGCTGTCACATATCGATTGATAGGTATAATTTTTCATTTTTCTATTTTCATAGGACATAGCCTGCCTCGTTATGGAAACAATATTCTTTATTAGAACTACTCAGATATTTGGAATTAATAAAAAAATGAAACATTACAGTTATAAAAAAAAAATCAAAATATGGCAAGTACTTTTTTAAGGAAAAGCTTGGTATAGTTTTACAATTTAATTTTGACTTGGACTATGTCAATGTTATTTAGAGAAATAAATAAAAGATGATGTTTTAGCACAACCTCCAAACCAAACAAGGGTTTACAGGAAACCAATTCACACTAACAGGTTCCGAAATTTTGACGCGAATCATAATATTAATACATATATATATAAAAAAGGTGTAATTGAATGTTTGTATGATAAAGCCAAATTGATTTCATAAAAAAATTACTAATAAACAATCGATACCCTTTAGTTTAATGAAAAAAAATAATAATAAATAACAAAGGGAAGCATGTAGTAAAACCAATACTTACCTCCTCGAGCGCCTCAAAAGGGACCTCTGCGGGCATCCCCACTGCGCAGGCGACGGCCGCCAAGAAACACACGGCGAACTTCATCTTCAAGAATCCCTCTGGACACAGGTAACACTATCCGGAAGGTTGCGGCTTTTATATCATTCATTAAAAATGTTATCTCACTGCGCATTAGGGAAAAAATTCCTTTATCTTCGTTTTTTAACAATAGGTCGTTCTAAATCTTAATCTTTCGGCTATTGTTCAGAAATGTGGATACGTCTTTGCTTCAAGTACCAGATTATCCCAGGACAAGAACAGAAAGAAATAAAAATATTGTAATCAATTTTCTAGATTTTTAAAGTCGCACAACTTTCACGACTTTTGAAAAACTATATTACTGAGGTTACGTGATCCTGTTAGTTTTCCAGGGAATGTTGTAAGAACTTTTCCTGAGTAGTCGTTCCCTAAAGATAAGTTTATATGCTATTGATTATATCCAAAGAAACAAGGAGCTACGACGTTCAAGCAATCTTGTTTATTGCATGAATCGTTCAAAGATGAAAAAACACGCGGAGTTCTATTAAATTAGATGTTGGAAATTGAAGATAGGGGTGAAAATGCACCCCTTTCAGTTTTTTAATCGAAAACGAAGCAAAATTTCGCTATAGTTCATAGGAAAAATTATTTAGAGAATTGAATTTCCCATCGGAAAGGCTTATTTAAAGAATTTAAAAAGAAAATTTTATGCAAAAAAATCGTTAATAAACAATTTGAAAAAAGTAAAAATTCGATTTTCTGATTTATTTTTTTACTTTTCTGCCTCTAGTTTTTTTTTGAGTAAAGATAGGAATAGGCATTGCTTCATAGAAAAAAAAAGCAGGCAAAATTTCCTTCAAAACAAGAGGTGTAAAGTATTTTTGGATGAAAATTGACTGCTCAAACTTAGCCAATTTTTCGATTTTCATCGCGTTTACGCTTATACGTTTTAATTCTCATTTTTTTCAAAAAAGGAAGGAAATAAGACGTTCAAGGATTTTCATCACATGACTTGTTCGAAGGGTCATTAAAAATGAAATAAACGGTGGAATGTTATTAAATTAGATGGTGGAAATTGAAGATCCGCTACTGGAACAGGCCAGCAGTTTTAAATTTCCGAATTGCCGGTAGAGTACACCACCAGCAGAATTTTAGGAAGAATCAAATGCAGCGGCCCGCATACCTACGCGTATCCTAGCAACATATAACAAGACTTTGGTAATGTTGCCAGGCGTACTTACGAATTTCTTTTGTACACTTTTTTTATCAATATCTGTTTTTTGCGTTACTGTATTTACTTAAATGTATGATGTAGGTATTAATAAAAATGTTTTTAAAGAATTAACGAATATGTATGTAGTTTCTTATGATACTCTGCAGCGGTGTTACAATTAAGTTATTTAATCATAATTTCGTTAATTAGCTACCTACTATTTTCATTTTTTGGTATTGAAATACTGCAGAAAATATATTTCCAAATAAACAAAATTCGTAATAATATTTTAAACAGCTTGTAATATAATTTTTTTAATATTTGATGATGACGATAAATTTATTTAATATACAAGGTGGGTTATTAGTACGTCGCGGAATGTAGGTACAGGTTTTTTTTTTTATAAATATATT
>NW_019417025.1:158714-165127 GCF_000390285.2 Anoplophora glabripennis | reverse complement strand
TTTTTTTTTAAATAAATTTCGTATTCAACTACTCCTTGAGGTTCCAGCAATTTTACATTGTGTTAATTTTTTTGAACACCTTGTGTCACAAATATGAGCACTACCAATGACATCCATGATATGCAACACTTGTGTCAATAATTATTTTACCTATCTAAAGAAATCAACAATAAGAGAGCAGTACCCATCTAAGGATACACAACCTGTATAATGCAATTTTTTTAAACATAAGTGTTAATACCGCACCATACTGGAAGTCGACGCACAAATCTAAAAACATTAATAACGAGTTTTTGAATTTTCCCATTCCAAGGTGCTATAAAATAAATAATTAATTATGTAAATTCATAGTTTTAATTCTAACTTGATTTATTTTATTTAGCATTTAAGGCAAATGTGATTTCCAAACAGAAGATAAGTTCCATATCTCTTTAATTACATAATTGAAAGCATTAAATTTATTTAGCAATTATTTGACAACAAAGCCACCGCTGGAACTGCCGCCTAGTAGAAGAGTTACCACGATAAATTTCATCGATGGAAGCCGGCTAATAAAAGCCTGCTTCCATTTCGGGTTGCCAATTTCCAGCATTTAAGTAGCAGTCTGTGGCGATACGCTATATTGTCTGTGCTTTTACTCTACAGGATGATTCATTAAGAATGGGAAAGTCGAAAGCTGAAGATACTACACGTGAAATGGTGACGATTGGCGCAAACATGCCTTATCCGAAAGTTAATAGTTTCGGAAATACAGGGTGTGGAAAGTTAAAATTTTAAATCGTTTTTTTTGCGAATATTCTGAAAATATGTAGGTTAGGAACTTGAAAATTTGTGAAACTATATTTTTTTAGGCGACGAATAAGATGCGTGTTGTAATTTCAGCATTGCTCGTAGATGGCGCCACTTACAACCAATTTTACCGAAAATTTAGTTAATAACTTTTTACCCTGTATGTCTAACATGGAACTTGATTCAAAACCTGAAAGAGAAATCATTTTTCCATTTTACACAACGTTTTCTGAGAGATCTTCGAGTTTTAAACAACATATTGGGATTGCGTTTGACTTAGTTGGCTGCGATTTGTATTCTTTGCCACAACTCTTCTACAAAATTTTTCCTATGAACTATGCCGAAATTTTGCTTCGTTTTCGTGCTATATTTAAAAAACTGCAAAAGTGCGTTTTCACCCCTATCTTCAATTTCAACCCTCCAATTTAATAGCACCCCGCGGTTTTTTAATCTAAAATGACCATTTGAACGATTCCTGTAGTAAAACATCAGTCTTAAACTAATCTTAACTATATCTTAATCTTAATCTTAGCATATCTTTAACCCTCATATTTTTATCTTGTTTATAAAGATCAGGTCTCAACAAGGTGACCATATCCCTGACCGAGAAATAGTGAAATTTCTGGCGTTTTTAGGTACTGAAATCTTGAAAAGTAAAACGTATAGAACAAAAGAAAGCACAAAAATAAAATCCTTGATGTTCTGTTTATTCATTGTTACTATTTAAATTTACTCAAAATAATTACTAAAAAAAGCGTTTGTAAAACATGTGTCTGCTGTTATCCTAACCCCACATTTTAAGAATTATTTTCACGTACTTATAAATAAAAGTAAACAAGTATTTTCGTAGATTTCAGTATCTAAAACCTTGATGGGTTGATCGTTTTTTGCACCTGTTCATTCGTTTTACTGCGGCGTCTTTGAAAATACTCAGATGGCATGACATAACATTCCTATTATTTGATAAGCTTTAGATTATTCAGTTATTAAATGTTTGAAATTATTTGTCTTTGCGGAAAACACTATTTAAAGAATATGTCGCCCTTAATTCACAGATTACTTAATTTCAAGAAACGCGCAGCAAACACCACCAATTAATACTGGGAGAAATAAAGCAACAGAGGCCTTTTTTCCTTAGCTTACTTAGGAAAGCATATTAGATAACAATCGTGATACTCGATCTGCATCTTTGTGAAAACTATTACGCAATGTACTGTCTGAATCTTCGTAAAACATTTTATTTTTAAAATATGTATATAGCAAATATCAGTAAAATATTTTTATTATCATTATTTATGGTTTTGGAGAATCCATAGAGTAAGTTTTCTACGTCTTCCAAATGCAAGCCAAAAGACTGGACAGACTCGGTTTAAAAAATTCGTTCAACAAAAACCTTGAAATAAAATATATTGTATCTAAGGATGTTGTTTTTTTGAACGATCAGTACGATTTTAACGATGATTGAAAAATACCCAGTTATTAAAACGTCGATTTTCCGTTGTAGAAAATCTATTTCGACTTATGAGATTCGCGTTATCTGCAAAGTACACGCCGACCGCTTTGTTTCTTCCACGTAAAAAATGTATTGATCTGTCGATAAAAAAGTGAAATTCATCTTATCCCGAAATTTATGAAAGGAATAGTACTTATATTCGCGATAAAGTTTTGGTGTAAAGTCCAACACTCAATTAGATAAAAATGTGATTTAAACGACGTATCTGACTGACTCTTTGATCTGATAAAAAGAGAAGTATCATACAATTTGATTGTTTATGAATGGGATAAAAATAGGTACCAGTTATAAATCTCCGTCTGAGTCTAGATGTGTACTTCAGTAACGTCCACACCAGCATTTTGTAGCTTGAAGATTCTAGTTTTGAAATCTTGAGATGAATTTTTTTGAGCATCATTCTCGGCCCAATCAAACGAAAATAAAATCAAATTTTTAGAAAAATGTTTTGTATTATCTTTTTTACAATTTTACATAGAAATCTTTTTTTAATTAGAAATTTTATTTTGAAAAATTTGATTTTTTCAAAATATTTAATTTTTTTACGATATATGATGAGTACCTAACGCGAAATTGTGAGGAAAACAACACAAAAAACCTGCTCCTTTAATTTTTTATAAAACTGTGACAATTCAGGAAAGAAAACAGTTCGACCGATCCATTTCAACATCTACAGCCCTCATGGGCATGTATTGAGCTAAAAAATAAAACCTACAAACATTGGTACTTTTCGCAATATGTATTTGCAAATTAGTCTTTGATTTTCCAAAACAGCAAAAAAGCCATTTTCTATACTTTTTAAAATTAATGTTAAGTACAAAAAAAATTCTTAAACATACCAAAAGGTCCTTGAAAAGGACTGATTTTGATTCAGGTTTCTAAAACGCTCAGTTGAATAATGGGAGCGCGGCCAAAGGAAAACGAGCACAGTTGTATTGGGCTATTGGGCAATAAATCACAGCAGATGACAAGTGATTGATAAATTGCCCTGCAGCCATACCCATATACAGATCTGGTCGAACGAAAAGTGCAGGTGGTAAAAATGTATACACTCATGTCACATACATGTTGAAGAATAAGCGTGCGGGCAAACTGTTTCTCTGGTCCATTGCGTTGTCAAAATTCAGTTGTCGACAAGTCGCCTAGCAGTGCAGTGCAGCAATGCGGAATTTGGTGTGATTCAGGTAATTTTAATTTATTATAGGCACCTTCTATCAATCATTCATATTAAAGGGAGAAATAAGAGGGATATTTTGTTTACTAATATTATTACAACATGGCATTTTGGAGACCTTTTGAAACGGAACAAAAGGAAATTTACCATAAATATAATAAAATTGTTTGAGAACATACGTTGCTGGCCAAATGAACATATATCTAATAGAAATTTTCTACACATTATATACAAATTATTATAATTTTTTATGAAACTCATTAAATTTTATTATCAGAAAGGAAAGACTATAATCAAGTTTTATTAGTTTGTGTTCATCAATACATTCTACGAAATTCACGTTTCAATGATTAAATTAAAAAATATATATATTTTCGTAGGTATTTTAATGATCTCTGTTAGTTTCGACTGATTCGTCCTTTTTTATAATCAATATTATAAATATTCTTACATTAAACTGTGTATTATTTAGTGTGCATTATTAGTTTTTATGAGTGCAAGATTTTGTCCATTGTATGGGCAATAACTAATTGTTTATAAGTAGAGTTAAATGTTGAAAAATTAAAAAAAATTCTAAACGATTATAAAAGTGTAAAAATAGGTATTTTTAGTATTGATCATTTTTTATTATGATAGCAAGTATCTCTAAAAAATTGTGAGCCCTTTCTAAACCTTAATTTAAACCCACGGTACGAGATAAACATTTTGAAATTTTCTTAATTAACAATCAAACCACGAAACGGTCAATCGAAAACTACTTCACCGATTGTTGCAAAATTTTTAGGATAGAATTGTCATATGTTTTACTATTTGTTCACAAAGTTTCATCAATATTTACAAATATTTACTTATTTTAAAAATTGCTCTAAATATACACATGATTTTCTACCATTTTTCGTTCATTGTTAATACAAAATTCAACTTTTTTGATTCGCAGTTTTTATAACTTTATAGAATCGTCAAATAAACAAAAAATGAAGAATGGCTTTTTTTTTATTCAGGGCTAACTTTCAATGTTATAGGAAAAAATAGGTCGAAAAACTAGTAATTTTTCGTTCTTTTTTTATGTTTATTGTTCCCCTGAATTTAGCAATGGTTTTTTGGAATAGGCAAACTCGGATTCTTAGTCTACATAATATTTGGGATCTTTCTGTACAAGATCTATTCTCTGATCTATTTTCTGAACAAAATAGAGGACTTCAAATACAATCGCCTCGAATGCTCTATAGTCCAGACGGTAGGTATCTGTTTCAAAAAGCGATTCACCCAAATATGAATCGTATATCCACGGAGATTTCTGGCTTTTTGACTTTAAAATATTACTAGAAGTGAAAATTTTTCTATGCGCATAAAAAAACGTGGGCTTAACTTTTGGCGGCACAATATGTTAAAAAAATTGGAAAAATGTCATATTTTTCTCCCTATTTAATTATGTATCTTTTGAAGAGTTGGTTTTAGGCGAAAATGGAAGAGGAAAAAAATTTTTGTAATTAAATTTTTTTACAGAAGAAGACTAGTTACGAACGAATCATGATTATTATTGTAAAAATCGAAAAAATCGCCAAAAATGGGATTAAAAAACATTATTTCTTAGGGAATAGGGTCTTCATACTTGGCTCAAGAAAACTTCATGTTATGTAGAATCATCACACCAAATTTCATCAAAATCGGTTCGATAGATTTTGCATAATAATTTTGCAATCCAGATTTTGAAAAAAATTTTGCAAATTTTCAAAATTTTGCACAGCAAAGACCAAGGCCCTTAGATACTTGAAAATTAGTCACATATAATATTTAAAAAAATTTGATTTGGTTGAATATTCACAAAGTTATTCTAATTGTTTATAAGTACAAAAATTCAACCAATGTTTAAACAAGCGCCAGAGCTCTCATAATTGACGGCTTCGAAATTTTCAAAAAGCGTTTGAAAGCTTGAGAGCCCTTCTATATGTGATTAAATTTTCAAGAATCTAAGGGCCTTGGTTTTTGCTGTGCAAAATTTTGAAAATTTGCAATTTTTTTTTCAAATTCTGGATTGCAAAATTATTATGAAACATCTATCGAACCGATTTTGATGAAATTTGGTGTGATGATTGTACATAACATGAACTTTTCTTGAGCCAAGAATGAAGGTCCTATACCCAACTTAAAGACCTCAAAAAGATTCCCTAAAAAGTATTGTTTCTTAACCCTATTTTTGCGATTTTTTCGATTTTTACCATAATAATCATGATTCATTCGATTTGTAACTAGTCATAATTTGTCAAAAATTTAATTACAAACATTTTTTTCCTCTTCCATTTTCGCCTAAAATCAACTCGAAAAGATACATAATTAAATAGGAAGAAAAATATGACATTTTTCGAATTTTTTCAACATATTGTGCCGCCAAAAGTTAAGCCCACGTTTTTTTATGCGCACAGAAAAATTTCCATTTCCAGTGATATTTGAAAGCCAAAAAGCCAAAAATTCCCGTGGATATAACGAGCGTTCAAATAAAAACGTGGTCAAGTTGGTTCTGAAAATTTGGACGTAGGGCGTAGCTTATAGCAAATGAACTTAAACGTCATCTGTCAAAGCGCTATATCGCCGCTATCAATTTGAATATTTTCGTTTTAAAAAGCGTTTAAAATGGTGTTTTCTCAAGAACAAAAAGTGTTTATCATAGAGTCCTACTTTAGAAATGGACGCAAGATTGATGGAATATGGAAGTATTCTATTGAGGAATGTTTCATAGAATTTCAAAATCAATTTCCCGGCGTTGTTGAGTACAAAATTTTTCAAAGTGCAGTTCAGCGTTGTGTTAATGTTTTTCGTGAAACGGGCAGTGTAACAAGAAAAGAAGGAAGCGGCCGACCTAAAAAGCGGACTGAAGAATTAAAAGAAAATGTCCAACAAATAATGGAAAATGCGCCAAGAACTTCTGTACGTGTTTTATCA
>NW_019417025.1:154598-157662 GCF_000390285.2 Anoplophora glabripennis | reverse complement strand
GTAGAGATGTTTTAAAATCTTATGAGCTTTGACCTTCATATGCGCAGAAACATAATTCCGACCGTCGCCTAAATTATTCTACGTCCTAAAAACATTACATCCATTATTCACAGTCTATCTCGAGCTCTCGTAGCATAAACAAGCCTTTGCTCTGATTAGAAATATCATAATAAAATGCCCTATTCTTTATTATTTTAATTTAAGCAATAAAAATATATATAACGAACGTTCGCCAGTTGACTTTATTGATGCCCGAGCGCCTTAGTTCATTTCTGGTTGTAATGAGGCACGTGGTCTAATTTTGAGTCAATGTTTTCACAACGTGCTTATTAGAAGAATCATGCGGATACGCCACGAATTTCGCGCATTTCGCGGCTCATGAGATATTAAAACACCTCTACCGCCTAGTCCACTACCGCTTGGACTATTTCTTGATACTGCCATTATTCACGAAGTTACAACCTTTCACTAAATCACTTAAAAACATTTGGATATTCTTTTGCTGAGTTTATAATTCAGTCAAGAATATTATTTTAAACAACTTTGATACAGATTTTCTAGAACTTAGGCTTATCCGTTGCTGCATATTATTATCAACGACGTTTTCTGTAAACACTGTCGGTCTGTCGGTAGATTTTCGTTTGCAAACGCAGGATGCAAATCTAATGGCAGTAGCACATTTCCGGTTTAATAAAGTGCATAGTCAACGTCGGCATGTGGAAATTCCGTCATAAATTGTTCGATGTAGAATTGCAAAGAGTATGTCCATGACCCGTTTTCAAAAAAGCCAACTTGTTCCGGAATAAAATGCAATGCGTTCTGAAATAAAACGATTAACCTCATTAAATTTTACCAGTAATTCGACGAAGTGCCAAAAAGTTTAGTTGTGAGAACAACTGATTTGTATGAAATATGTACGATTGAACATTGAAGAAAAGGAAACAATCAAACGATGGCAGCAAGTGAATTGAAACGATAACAGACACGCACAACGGACGCTACCGAGAAATGTACGAATGCCAATTTAGCGTCATCAGTCATAATGGTTTGTTTACAATTAACAGTAACAAACCGTTGCGTCTACGCTGGGGATAATCCATAGAATGGGAAAATATTTTTCATAAAAGAAGTAGACCTGTTTGGTATTTTAGGATGCTCTTTATTTAATCGTATATTTCCTTAACACAGCTGTAAGTCGAGTCGAAATTTAGACACCGGCGTTGGTTGAGATCCAGTTCCTGAAAGAACTGACCCTGGCGAAGACGGTTGGGTTTCTGGCTTGGCACTGTGTAGAACCGAAGGAGACGACACCCACCTGGACATTGCCAACCACCAACGGGCCACCAGAGTCGCCGTTGCAAGCACCGACAGTACCTGAGGACAGACAAGATTTACTTGCGCTTCCATACAAATTTAAGGATACAAAGAAATCCTTAATTTTTAAGCGAAAATTACGTAAAAATATTTTTTATCCTGCAATTTTTGTGAGACTAGTTCATGTCGCTAAATCACATGATTTTTTTTATAAAAACTTACCGGCTCCAGAGGTGCAAATGCTGGAAGCCAAGACGTTGTTGCCGTAAGATTGAGCACAGACTGCGTTGGTGATGATGTTGAGGTTCACACCTCGCAAGACTGCCGAGACAGCATTGGATGCGTCAGAAGTCCTTCCCCATCCCGACAAGAAGGCCCTAGATCCCGCGAATGTACCGGAGTTGGCGGGGGCTAGAGAAATAGTCCTGATGTTGTTGTTGAGGGTTACAGCGGAAGGCAGGAGGACGATGGCGACGTCGTTGGCGGCGAAACCGCCCTGATCGTAGTTGGCGTGGTTCCTGATGCTGGTGCTGGTGATGCGCACCTGGGTGGCCTCGTTGGTGTTGAAAGCGTGAGCTCCAAGTCTGACATTGACGTTAGAGGCCCTGGAAGGTGATAATAAAATAAAGTAAACTCTGGTGGATGTAGATTCTAGATCTAAGTTGCACACAGGGTGAACCTTAAAAGTGTGCAGTGTCATATTTTACCTGTGTATTTGGAAAATATATTAAGGTACACAAAAAACTATTGTTTGTTGCGTTTGTGAGGAATGAACCAAACTGGCCCCTTTTGAAATCCCGTTTTTTCTGATCAAAACAATATATAGGGTGTCCCACTGGGAATTGCGTCGATCGATATCTAGGAAAGTAATGCTCCGAAAAATTTGAAAATTTGACAACACGGCAAAGTCCCTAGGGCGAACACAACTAAAATATCTAGAACATTCCGACACTTCCGGTTGTACAGGAAGTCAACACCAACTTCGTTAATTTAAGTGGGACACCCTATACACCGTGTTCACCTAGTGCGCGTAAGTCCAATATCTAGGTTAATAAAAGATATAACTTATTTTTTTTTCTACAGAGTTGCCTACTTTCCCGAGCTGCACAAAATGAAAATATATTTGCATATACAGGGAGTTCAGTTTTTCCTGGACAGGTACCAACTTAATTTTTTTAAATGGAAACCTATATTTTTATGGCATTATCGAATTCTACGTGAAAAATTAACGGGACTTTGTGTTATGATCCCTATTAAAATATTGATAGTTTTCCAGATAATCGACTTTTCATTTTTTTTTTCTTATGTTTCGTCACTTCTAGTAGTTGACATAATTATGATTGTATGACAGGTAGAAATTATTATTTTTTTTTTTCAGGAACTAGAGTGAAGATGGCTCTTTCAAAAAACGTATCAAAAGTTGACCTGCGATATACAGGGTGTTTCTAAAATAGGGTTCCAAACTTCTGCTGCATTTATAACTCATTAAAATAAGCCAAAAAGTTCCTATTAACATGTGCCCTAAAACGCACCCTTAGGAAGTTATATGCCCTTAAAAGGGCTCAAACAGCTTTTTTCTGTTATTGACGAAACGGTCGCAAATAAATATAAAAAAATGTATGAGTCTTACATAACTTTTTACGTTAAATAACATGGGCTACTTCGTTTTTCGACATGCAAATCATATGCGTCCCATTTAGGTTGGTGAAGGGGGTTTTCGGCCCGTAATTTTTTTTATTTCAATTTTTTT
>NW_019417025.1:132928-152319 GCF_000390285.2 Anoplophora glabripennis | reverse complement strand
AACTTCTTCAATATTTTATTTGTCAAGCTTTTGAAAACTCCAAGATTACTACTAATTTCCTGGCACTAATATTTGGATTTTCAACAGCAGACGCCACAACTTTAAACTAAATATTATCGTTGTTACTTTCATGTCTCCTGGTAGTTTTCTCATAATTCGCATTTGCTGTTCATTCAAACCTTTCCTTCACATTTTCAAAACAGTGGGAATATCTGTAAATTTGGATTATTTGCTTTGTAAATACGTGCTGCTAGCAAACATTTCCCATAATTTGCTAATTCTTAATCACTTGTAGCGATTTTATGGTTTTTTGATTTTATTTACAAATAAATGGTAACTTTCCATAAATACTTATTTATTAAACTCAAATATCTAAATTTTTCAGTTATTAATTTTTATTTTAAATAGTGTAGCTAGACAACTAATAAATTTAATAAAAGTAAATACCTTTTACGTGAAATTTGAGGGTCACTTTATTAAATATTCCCTATATCTAGGAGTTATAGGTTTTGAGATATGAAAGAAAAAAAATTGAGGATGCGAGGGTCCGCGGGGATGCTAGTAACTCTTTTCAGGAGCGTGATATCAACTGGATGTTTGGTACCTGTAAAGGGCATATGTAACACTAAAATATGGTATACCAACAAATTAAAACATTTAATACTAAGTGTTTCATTTTTGCTGTTACATTTTGATAACTTCAAACATCTATAATTTTGTTAACTTAAATGGAACACCCTATATTTTTTACTCTGTCGTATGCAGATTGCAATTTCCTTTCAGGCCATATAAGCATTGTTAGGGTTGCCACTACTTTTAGAGATATTTGCAGTTTTCTATTTTTTGGACACTTTTTCCCGTATCAGACCTGTTGTCAAATTGGCCATGACCAGACATTCCAAAACAATTAGAATAACTTGACATTTGTCAAGTTTAGTCAAATTATTGTTATGTCTGTAACGGTTTTTGTTGAAAATTGAAATAAAAATACCTGGGAATCGTTTAAATTATACTTATGAGGATTATTTTAATTTGTTTGTTATTTATGGACAGAAACAGTGCAGATTCTCTACATGTTCTTGAAATTACTTTTTCCACATTTTCCATAAATAACAATCAAATTAGAATAACCCTCAATAGTATAATTTATACGATCCCCAGGCATTTTTATTAAAATTTTTGGAAAAAACTATTCAGACACAACAATAATTTGGCACCTTACTTGACAAATGTCATTTTATTTCAACTGATTTTGGAGTGTTTCTGGTTATGGCCAATTTGAAAGCAGGCCTCATACGAGAAAAATTGTCCAAAAAATAGAAAATTGAAAATATCTCTAAAAGTAGTAACGGCAATCATAACAATGATTATATGGCTTGAAAGGAAATACCAATATACATACGACAGTGTAAAAAAATATAGGGTGTTATATTAAGTTAACAAAGTTAGATGTTTGAATTTATCAAAATGTAACAGCAAAAATGAAACACCTAGTATTAAATATGGGCTATTTGCCCCGACCGGCATTGAATTATACTCACAACACCTAGTGGAACAGCTAGGATCGTTCGTCGGTTTAACCCATCAGGCCACAGACCGGTTTCGGACTTATTTGTCCTCATCAGTGTGTCATAGGTGAGACAACCGACGAACGATCCAGCTGTTATAATGTCGCATGCTCACGACCAAAAGGTACATTGTACGGGGAACGCAAATGGCTAAATCTGCACGACAGATAGAGCCATTTGAATTCCGCGTACAATTTTGGCACATTTATTTGAACTATTATGGTGTATTATTTCTTAAAGCTTTAGTCAAATCGATATACTGAGTGATAGTTTTCTCCGGTTACCTCTTTCTTTTGGAGGTCAAGACCAAAAAGTTTTTATTTAACTTTTTATCGCAGATCATATTTATTTATCGTCGTGAATATGCAGTCAAACGTTGTCGGTGAAATGTGCGGACACCCTGTATCTTTGCTTCGACAGTTTGCATATTTTGATACAGTTACTAGCAACGCACAATAGTCCAGTCATTATAGACATGGAACAGCCTGTTTCGGGAAAAAATACTATTAGAAGTTTCTCTGCGGAATATTGTTCGGAAACGTGTTATAAACAAAATATCAGAAAATCAACTCGAGGCTAGTTGGGAAACTTTGTTTAAACAATGGTCAAAGTTATGGAAAAGTGGTTTTTTGACTCGCGTAAAAAAACTATAATTCATAGCGAAAAAAAAGGTTATACAAAAAAGGTAGGTATTAAATAAGCATATAAAATGAGACAAGTCTGATTAAATTCCGATAATTTGTTTATGCGCAAGAGCTCAAAAATGGTCGAAAATGGCCGTTTTTTTCAATTGCTAATAATTAATGCAATTTTCATCGCAGACACTTGTAATTCAGGATTTTTGAGGCTTGTTATACCCTTAATAAGTGGTAAAAATTCAACCCGAAGGCTTCATTGGTTTGGCGTTGGCGGAATTTGTTATCTAAGAAGATGCTATTTTCAATTCATTTTTCCCAAGCTCACAGGCATTGTAGAGTTTCGATCATTAGTTGTTTTTGTACCTAAATAGTTGTATTGACATTATGCATTTACTGAGTATTTAATTTTTCAAATTTAATTTGTTTAAAAATGTCTTTGAAAAAATGTTAATATTTATTGAATTGTTAAGATAGGTAATTATTATAAAATGAAATAGTAACCTCTATAGTTTAGTTAGTACTATTTTTCTTCGAATTTAAAAAAAAAATCGTTGTTTTAAGTTGATTAGAAGCTTAGATGCCGCTATCTTCTTTTTTGCAATTAAATAGTTGAATTCACCTTAATGTTAATGTAGGACATCAAAATATAGCTCTTAATGTATACTCTCTCCAAATTTCGGCTCTTAATATTAATAATTAAGGTCACTGCGATTAAATAAATAAAAAAAATTATCTCAGCTTCTAATCAACTTACAACAACGATTTTTTTTTTAAATTCGAAGAAAACTAAAGTAAAGAGGTTACTATTTTATTTTATAATAATTACCTATCTTAACAATTTAATAAATATTAACATTTTTTCAGTCATTTTTAAACAAATTAAATTTGAAAAATTAAATTCTCAGTAAATGCATATGTCAATACAACTATTTAGGTACAAAAACAACTAATGATCGAAACTCTACAACGCCTTTGAGCTTGGGAAAAATCAATCGAAAATAGCATCTTCTTAGATGACAAATTCCGCCAACGCCAAATTAATGAAGCTTTCGGGCTGAAATTTTTACCACTTATTAAGGGTGCAAAGACCTTCAAAAATTGCATTAATTTATTAGCAATTGAAAAAAACGGCCATTTTCGACCATTTTTGAGCTCTTGCGCATAAACAAATTATCGGAATTTAATCGGACTTGTCTTATTTTACAGATTTATTTAATATCTACCTTTTTTGTATAAACCTTTTTTCTCTATGAATAACAGTTTTTTTACGCGAGTCAAAATACCACTTTTCCATAACTTTGACCATTGTTTAAACAAAGTTTCCCAACTAATCTCGAGTTGATTTTTTGATATTTTGTTTATAACACGTTTCCGAACAATATTCCGCAAAAAAACGGATACGGATAAAATCATGTAGAAGCCAAAACCATTGAGGTTACAATAGTTGTAACAGAATAGAATTATTTGTATAGTAACAATGAAACAAAATGTCGACTGTTATGTTTCCTGTGAAAAAAATACTACTGCCCTTTTTCTGTCGCTCCTAGCGATGCCGATTAAGAATACCTTTAGTCGTTGAAGAGTAGGAAGAAAAAAATACCTGATGGTACAATGGGCGGCAGTCAAGACACGATTGGTGGAGATCAGGGAACCACCGCACAAACTGGCTCCGTTGATGAGTAGGGCCGCTTGATATGGAACAGAATTGCGGCTTACTTCACTACCACCGATGATCCTGCCTTCCGGGAGAGTGGATTCGTCTATGGGATTCTCTGGTTCCAGATAGATGTTGTTTGGGACGATTTTTGACAGGTCGAGCTGAAAGATTACCATACGCTTACTTCATTCCTCTTAATAAACGTTTTTTTTTTGTCAAGTCCAAAGTAAAAAGTCATCCGAAATTTAATAAAATAAATAAAAAAAAGTTGAAATTAAAAAAATATTTCTTACCTCCTCAAGCGCCTCAAAAGGGACATCTGCGGGCATAGCCACAGCGCAGGAGACGACAGCCAAGAAACACACCGCGAACTTCATCTTCGGAGGTACCACTGGACACAGATGCAGGCCTCTAGGCCGGTTACATTTTTATACCTCTTGATCGAACTTTATCCGAGTTCGAAATATTTTTTATCTATGATTTAATAATACCCATGTAACTTTGTCGGACTTAAAGTAAATCCTCATCACCGGTGTTTGTTTAAAATTTTCAAGTATAATAATTCTACTGTCAGTCCGCTGAAAGATGTTCCTTAAGTGGTATTAGCAAATATTTATTTATAGGTTTTCGACGTAACCCGCAATTTTTGAAAATTTTAGTTAAAAGTAAATACACAAACGAATTCGATACCTGAAACTGCATTTCCAGAAAAGGGATTTTCTTTTCCTGCAGAAAAATTTCATTTAAAAAATGTACGATGTTGTAGAAGAAAGTAAAAAAGCTAGAAGTTTTGAACACGTCTGTTGTTAAAAAAATATGCATTGTTGGAAACTAGAAAGTTCAAGTTAGGTAGTGTTTGTATTTATATTGACAAAAGATGACGGTATCATACTAAGAAAGATCATTGAAGTTGATTGAATTTTTGAGAAAAAAATGAGAAAACTTTCAGCCTTTGACTTTATAGTGTAGTCAAGATAGCTTAAAATTACGCATTATTTCGAAATAATTATGGGAAGCATGGATTTTCCTAAAACCTTTTGAAATTACTTGGAGATAAGTATTAGATAAAAGTTATAACGAATAAATTCATTACTTTTTAAATTGAGAAGTTTTCGAAAAAATCCCCTGGCACGTCGATTTTGTTTTTAAAAAATGCACTTTTTAGTTTAGTTTAGTTTTAGTTTTAGTTTAGTTTAGTTTATTGGTGCTAGGTATACAAAAGTATTTACACAAGTCAAAAAACAAAAAAGGGGAAACATAGAGTCCTATAGTAAGAGTAAGATTAAAATCTAACGTCTAAAAATACAAAATCAAAATGTAAAACACACAAAATAGATACAATACAAACATTAACATAAATAGTCAAACGTAAAAATACAGTAAAGACTGACAATTAGAATACATAGATGCAACATATTAAGATAAATAAAGCAACAAATAACTAAAACAAGAATAGACCGGAAACAGATGGGATGCATCTACTGCATATTTGTATTTAAAAATTCATCTATGCTATAGAAAGCATGTCTTAATAAAAATTGTTTCACGTTACGCTTAAAACTAATAAAATTTAAAGTTTTTATTTCATGTGGTAAAACGTTATACAATTTAATACCCCAGTATGCTGTTCCATTTCTTGTTCTACCAAGCCTCAGGTACGTATTGTTAAGCATGTCTTTATATCTAGTACCGTGACAGTGAATTTCACTACGAGCTGGATACATTACGATATGACTCTTTACATACAGCAAACACTGTAATATATATATATACGCAAGGGAGTGTTAGAATTTTCAACAAAATAAATTGCTGTCTACAGTCATCTCTGTATTTAAGTCCTGATATTATTCTTATAGCTTTTCTTTGCAAGCTGAATACACTACAAGCTGAAGTAGCATGACCCCATATTAGTATGGCATAAGATAAAACAGAATGAATGAGGCCATGGTATGCTGTAACCAAAGTTGGTACTGATACTTGATGAGTCAAATTACGTAGCAAATACAGGTTTTTTGATAATTTGTTGCAAACATGCGTTGTATGGTGATTCCATAATAGCTTAGGGTCTAGATATACTCCCAGAAATTTGACAGATTTCGGATTTTCCAAGAGATCAATATCCCGCAAACTAAATATCATGGTTTCTGTCTTAGCTCTATTTAGGCTTAGATGATTCGAAAGAAACCAATCCTGCATCATTAACTCGGCTTGTTTGGTTCGATCTAGGAGCTCGGTCAGTTCAAGCCCTTGACCCGTGATATTAGTGTCATCTGCAAACTGAATAGTTAACAAAGAATTATCAATGGAACGTGACAAATCATTCACGTAAATCAGGAATAGTACAGGCCCAAGCACAGACCCCTGTGGTACTCCTGCACTAAGAGTGAGATAAGTAGACCTGTCATTGTTTTGGGTTACATATTGTTGCCTATTGGTAAGATATGATGTTATTAAATCGGTACTCTGAATTGTAAAGCCATAGTATTGCAATTTATTTGTAAGTTTCATAGGACACACAGACAAAAGCTTTGGTAAGGTCTAAAAATTGTGAACACATAAATTGTCTTTGCTCAAAGCCAGAATTTATAACACTAGTCAGTTTCTCAATGGCTAGAGTTGTTGAAAGACTGTTTCTGAAACCAAATTGATTATTATTAAAAAGATTTTCTCTCTCGAAATAATGGACTATCTGATTCTTTAAGATACTTTCAAAGATCTTTGCAAAATAGGGGATGACAGAAATGGGTCTGTAGTTAGATGGATCATTATAGTTCCCTTTTTTGTATATTGGGACTACCTTAGAAATTTTTAAGCAATTAGGAAATACATTTTGAGAGATACTGATATTAATTAAGGCTGATAGAGGTTTTAAAATTGCAGGTTGTATTGATTTAATTATTTCAGTACATATGTCATAAACATCCTTTGATTTTTTATTTTTTAAGTTATTGCATGCTTTACAATTTCTGTGGAGACCATAGAGAAGTTGAACACGCTATTCGTATAATAGTTCATATAATCCGTATATACCGAGTTACTGGCTGGAAGTTCGTCAATAATATTTGCGGCTACATTTACAAAATATGTGTTAAAATCATCAGATAAAATTTTATTTGTCGGTTCTTTTGTTTTACTACCATTTACAATTTTCCACATAGCCTGAGTTGGATTGTTGTGGGTGGATATATAGTTATCATGAGCCAGCTTTTTTTTATTACGTAATTCGTTCACATAACGTGATTTATAATATCTGACGAGTGCATTACTATTTTCCGATGGATGCAACTTGACATTTTCTTGAAGAAAGTGTAGTTGGTTTCTCATCACTCGAAGTTCATCGGTAAACCAATTAATTTTTGGTGAATGATGGTTGTTGTTAACCAACTTAGTTCTTATTGGAATTTTTGACGACTTTGTTCGAGATATGACGTCATCGATAATTTTTTTAAATAGCAACCCCCAATTTTGACCATGCCATTTGAAAGAGTGTGTCATCCTACATACACAGGTCATGAAAAATTATTGTGTTACATAATAAAAATTTCAAGAAAATAATGTTTGAAGATTTTAAAATTTAATTTTCACAATACTGAAAATGATAATGATTATGTAAAAATCGACTAAATTAAATGTTCAAATTGTGCACCGTTGTCTGCTTGACAGTAGCCAAGACGATTAGTAAATTCTTTTTGGACAATATCATTAACTTCAGGAGGTGTACGATGTATCTCGTGACGAATTTTTGCTTTTAAATCTTCTAAATTAACCGGTCTAGTAACGTATACTTTGCTTTTTAAGTATCCCCACAAGAAATAATTTAGGGGTGTCAAATCAGGCGATCTGGCTGCCCACTCAATCGGCCCCCTTCTCCCTATCCAACGATTCGGGAACAGCTCATCTAAATAAGCACGGACAGGTGTTGCATAATGGGGAGGTGCACCAATTAGTCGATTTTTACATAATCATTATCATTTTCAGTATTGTGAAAATTAAATTTTAAAATCTTCAAACATTATTTTCTTGAAATTTTTGTTATGTAACACCATAATTTTTCATGATCTGTGTATGTAGAATGACAGGCTCTTTCAAATGGCATGGTCAAAATTGGGGGTTGCTATTAAAAAAAATTGTCGATGACGTCATATTTCGAACAACGATGACGTCACAAATATGGGTCGTATGCCAAAACGTGCCTTTTTTAAAAACAAAATCGACGTGTCAGGGGATTTTTTCGAAAACTTCTCAATTTAAAAAATAATGAATTTATTCATTCGTTACTTTTCGAAAGCACCCTGTATATTAGACTCATATCTTTGTCTACATCAATAAGAGAATGTATATTCACAATTTCAGATACAGCATATATGTTTTAAAAATGAATATTAAATCAATTAATCAAAAAACATTATTTTTTTGTTGTTATAACAATTTTCCACTTACTATAAATAAAAAAAATATTTTTTGCTGGATTTACTTTCTTTAAGGACTTAACTTAATTCTATGATGGTTTATTAAACAAAAAAAAAATGTTTGTACATTATTAAACTTTATTTAACAATAAATTCCACGGATTTTTCATGAAATATTTTAATTTTTTGTTATTTTTTGTTTTTCAACTATTATTTCAATTTTTTAAGAAAAATAAAATGCACCATCTTAAAGTAGAGATTTTAAGCTTTAAAAAGTGCTCTTATAAAGTTTCAATATCACGTTTACAACTTTTCGATCTATAAGTATGGCCTAAAAAGTTAAATTTGTGATTTTTTTAAATTATTGAATAGGGGTTCAATATTTTTCACTGTTTCAATCGTCATTTGAAGAGTAATCTGTGAAAGTTACAGATATGTATTTTAAAAATTAAAAGAGTGACAGCTATTTTATTATTATTGTGGAAAATTATAAAATGACGTAACTTTGTATACGTACTATATATTTTTTTTCTCAAGTTTAAAGACATAAAATTTTGATAGCCGGATGACTCTTCTTTCACTTAAATTTTTGTAAGGTCGATTTGATCAATTAAATCAAAAGTTATAATAAATTTAGTGTAGCGCGCTCTTCGAGAGCTATACTTGTAGGCCAGTCATTATAGCTTTTTTTCGGGAAAAAAATACTATTAGAAGTTTCTTTGCGGAATATTGTTCCGAAACGTGTTATAAATAAAATATCAAAAAATCAACTCGAGACTAGTTGGGAAACTTTGTTAAAACAATGGTCAAAATGATGGAAAAGTGGTTTTTTGACTCGCGTAATAAAACTGTTATTCATAGAGAAAAAAGGTTTATACAAAAAAGGTAGGTATTAAATAAATCTGTAAAATAAGACAAGTCCGATTAAATTCCGATAATTTGTTTATGCGCAAGAGCTCAAAAATGGTCGAAATTGTCCGCTTTTTTCAATTGCTAATAATTAATGCAATTTTCATCGCAGACACTTGTAATTCAGGATTTTTGAAGCTTTTTGCACCCTTAATAAGTGGTAAAAATTTCAGCCCAAAAACTTCATTAGCTTGGCGTTGGCGGAATTTGTTATCTAAGAAGATGCTATTTTCAATTCATTTTTCCCAAGCTCACAGGCGTTGTAGGGTTTCGATCATTAGTTGTTTTTGTACCTAAATAGTTGTATTGACATATGCATTTACTGATAATTTAATTTTTCAAATTTAATTTGTTTAAAAATGACTGAAAAAATGTTAATATTTATTAAATTGTTAAGCGCGCATGCTCCGCCTCGCTCTCCCCACTCGTTCGCTAGACCAAGTAATAGAACGCATCGCCGCTATCTTCTTTTTCGCAATTAAATAGTTGAATTCACCTTAATGTTAATGTAGGACATGAAAATATAGCTCTTAATGTATACTCTCTCCAAATTTCGGCTCTTAATATTAATAATTAAGGTCACTGCGATTAAATAAATAAAAAAAATTATCTCAGCTTCTAATCAACTTACAACAACGTTTTTTTTTTAAATTCGAAGAAAACTAAAGTAAAGAGGTTACTATTTTATTTTATAATAATTACCTATCTTAACAATTTAATAAATATTAACATTTTTTCAGTCATTTTTAAACAAATTAAATTTGAAAAACTAAATTCTCAGTAAATGCATATGTCAATACAACTATTTAGGTACAAAAACAACTAATGATCGAAACTCTACAACGCCTGTGAGCTTGGGAAAATGAATTGAAAATAGCATCTTCTTAGATAACAAATTCCGCCAACGCCAAACCAATGAAGCTTTCGGCCTGAAATTTTTATCACTTATTAAGGGTGTAAAAAGCCTAAAAAATCCTAAATTACAAGTGTCTACGATGAAAATTGCACTAATTATTAGCAATTGAAAAAAACGGCCATTTTCGACCATTTTTGAACTCTTGGGCATAAACAAATTATCCGAATTTAATCGGACTTGTCTCATTTTAAAGGTTTATTTAATGCCTACCTTTTTTGTATAAACCTCGTTACGCTATGAATAATAATTTTTTTAAAAAACCAATTTTCCATAACTTTGACCATTGTTTAAATAAGGTTTCCCAATTAGTCTCGAGTTGATTTTTTAATATTTGATTTATAACACATTTCCGAATAATATTCCGCAGAAAAACTTCTAATAGTATTTTTTTCCCGAAACATTTTTTATGTAAAATTTCCTGTTCTTTCGAATGGCGCAGTTAATTTTTTTAGAAAATTACTTTTTTTTATATATATTTTGCAAAAACTGTAATTTTGCAACTAATTTGTTAAATAAATAATTTAGCGTACACTCTACAGTTGGTAACTTTTATATGTGTTTCTGACAACTTTACAAAGCGAAAAATAAAAAGTTTTCTCATCCCGTAATTTTCGCGAAGCCAACATCTATTTTGACTCCACTATTAGTTTGCGGTGCTCGCTTTGTAAATCATATCAAATAGAAGGCGCTGGAAAAACAATTTTGCATACCGCTATCTGTCACATATCGGTTTGTTTGTAATTGTTTATATTGTTTATAATAAAATTGATGATTTTAATGAATTAGGTGATATAGTGCAGGTTTATTATGAATGATGAAAAAACAGTGTAGCGACTTTACTTTTATATCGACAACGTTATCCTAGTAGAATATTTCCTAATAGAAGAAAGTTTAGTAAACTTAAAGCAAATAACTGTTGTCTGTTTCTTTCCATACATAATACGCATCTTCGAATTACACTTCTAACTGTATTTAATTTAACGTTATGTGGAATATCATTTATTGCGGTACTAATCATGTCTCTCAACTGATCAATGTTATTTGGTGGTGTTAGATAAACTTCGTTTTTTTACGAAACCCTAAAGAAAGAAATCCAATGGATTAATATCTGGGGATCGTGGCGGCCAATGTATGGCTCCTCTTGTACCAGTGTTTATTTGGGCATTATGTGGAGATGCACCGTTTTGTTGAAAAATAATATGGACATACTTATTAACTGTTATTTAAACCAGCAGTATCATACCGTTTTGATCTCGTTCAGTAGTTTTGGTAAAAGGCGCTAATCAGGGCTTCGAACTAATTTAGATACACGTCTGTGACGTCGATAAATGATGAACGATCATTTTAAAATTAATACAAATTGAAAATTATTATTGTTATCAACACAATTATTTTTCGCAGCTTTCTCTGGTGTATTTATTTAAAGCGAATACGTCCATCAACACGTCTAAATTCTTAATCGCTTAAGCCCAGCTTAAGTGACTAGCTTAAAGACGAATGACACGGTTAAGTAAGTGTATCTTAGCAGATTAATAACGTCGGTTGTCGCAATCGTCGATTACCGATAAGATTTCGCACTCGAACCTGTTAGAATTACAGTATAAGAAAATACTAGCAAATAAAATCTATAGAAAAACTATCGTTTAAACTATTTCGACTGTCCCAAATTCTTTTCTAAGGTCTGTTTCTCGTTAAGCTTTGAGGACAAGGAGTTACATCCGGCATATTAAGGCCACCAAAAATTAATTCGTTTAGAATTGCGTCAATCAACAAAGAGACCATTAAAATAAGAAAATATATATTTTTTAAATTTAATCATCAAAAGTGAATTTCGTGGAATGTATTGATGACCACACATTGATGAATAAAACTTGATTACAATATAACTATTTTTTAAAAGCAAACGAAAGTTGCATAATTCTTTAAACTTAAAATTCGTGCAAACATTATTTATTTTATTGATTTTTGATGACTTATTCGTATTCCTCTCATTTTGCTATATCAAATTAAAAAAAAATCGTCTTGATAAGTGCTACCGTTCCCGAGAAAAGTAATCTTTTATCGCGCATACGCATTTAGAAACACATGCGGCGCTCGGCAGCGCAGCTGCTCTCACTCATCCCCACTCCCGCTCTGCCGAGAAAGGTACCTTTCTTGATTTTTTTCTTTCATTAAGCTTTNCAACTGATCAATGTTATTTGGTGGTGTTAGATAAACTTCGTTTTTTTACGAAACCCTAAAGAAAGAAATCCAATGGATTAATATCTGGGGATCGTGGCGGCCAATGTATGGCTCCTCTTGTACCAGTGTTTATTTGGGCATTATGTGGAGATGCACCGTTTTGTTGAAAAATAATATGGACATACTTATTAACTGTTATTTAAACCAGCAGTATCATACCGTTTTGATCTCGTTCAGTAGTTTTGGTAAAAGGCGCTAATCAGGGCTTCGAACTAATTTAGATACACGTCTGTGACGTCGATAAATGATGAACGATCATTTTAAAATTAATACAAATTGAAAATTATTATTGTTATCAACACAATTATTTTTCGCAGCTTTCTCTGGTGTATTTATTTAAAGCGAATACGTCCATCAACACGTCTAAATTCTTAATCGCTTAAGCCCAGCTTAAGTGACTAGCTTAAAGACGAATGACACGGTTAAGTAAGTGTATCTTAGCAGATTAATAACGTCGGTTGTCGCAATCGTCGATTACCGATAAGATTTCGCACTCGAACCTGTTAGAATTACAGTATAAGAAAATACTAGCAAATAAAATCTATAGAAAAACTATCGTTTAAACTATTTCGACTGTCCCAAATTCTTTTCTAAGGTCTGTTTCTCGTTAAGCTTTGAGGACAAGGAGTTACATCCGGCATATTAAGGCCACCAAAAATTAATTCGTTTAGAATTGCGTCAATCAACAAAGAGACCATTAAAATAAGAAAATATATATTTTTTAAATTTAATCATCAAAAGTGAATTTCGTGGAATGTATTGATGACCACACATTGATGAATAAAACTTGATTACAATATAACTATTTTTTAAAAGCAAACGAAAGTTGCATAATTCTTTAAACTTAAAATTCGTGCAAACATTATTTATTTTATTGATTTTTGATGACTTATTCGTATTCCTCTCATTTTGCTATATCAAATTAAAAAAAAATCGTCTTGATAAGTGCTACCGTTCCCGAGAAAAGTAATCTTTTATCGCGCATACGCATTTAGAAACACATGCGGCGCTCGGCAGCGCAGCTGCTCTCACTCATCCCCACTCCCGCTCTGCCGAGAAAGGTACCTTTCTTGATTTTTTTCTTTCATTAAGCTTTGATCTGCCGAAAATGCACTAAACGGATATTGAAAGTACTTGTAGTTAGCTATAAAAACATTTTTTTCTCGACTTCACAATTACGTAAGCTATAAATTATTATTAACTTTACGCTTCTACATATATCTCAGAATCTACACAGTAGAATGCTGTCGCATTTGGCTAAGAAGTAAGGGGTTACGACGTGGTTTTTATATGTACAAGATTTTGTCGATTGGATAGAAAATTTGCTGGGCAATAAATAATTGTTTATGTAGAGTAAAATGTTGAAAAATTAAACAAAAATCTAAATGGTTATAAAAGTGTAAAAATAGGTATTTTTAGTATTGATTATTGTTTATTATGATAAGTATCTCTAAAATATTGTGTGCCCTTTCTAAATCTTAATTTAAACCACCCACGGTAGGCGATAAACTTTTTAAAATTTGCTTAATTAACAATCCTGTCAATCGAAAATCACGTGATCCATCGTTGCAAAATTTTTAGGGTAGAATTGACATATGTTTTTCTATTTGTTCACAAAGCACATCAATATTTATAAATATTTACTTATTTTAAAAATTGCTCCAAATATACATATGATTTTCTACTTTTTTCGCCCATTGTTAATACACAATTCAACTTTTCTGATTCGCAGTTGTTGTAACTTTATCGAAAATCGTCAGAACATCTACGGTGCAGCAATCATTTTTATTTCGTGCTGCTGTTATGTGCTGTTTTGAACCAATTTTATATTGAGCTGGGTAAGAAAAAAGTGCAAAAACATAATATTCTGTTTAGAATCTTATAACACATATAAAATAGAGTTATACGGGGCTATATACGTAAGGCTGATATTCAGTAGTTCTTAGAACTTAAGTAAATGTAAAAAATAATTAAAAACATTTCGAACGGGATATATCTATATGCAAACAATTTTTTTCATTTTCGTAGAGGAACGTAAGCTAGGGAAGGGGGGAAAGGGTGAGGCTTTTTTAATCTGTACCTACATGTGTTTTGCTGTGCGCAATTTAGTCCTGGAAAATTAGCATTTCACCTCGGAATTGGATAAAGAAGGTTCGATTTTGATGAGACAAAGTGCGTTCTCTTCGTAATTGCATGTAGGTCAAAGTCTACAACGTCTCATGCGGCGCTAATTTGTTTATTTATTAATAATCAATTATTATTAACAAATTAGCGTATTTCGGATATTACGTGGGTTGGAAAAGGCCAATTTTGATGCGGTAGAGCCCATTCTTCTTCTGATTAGTTGTACCTTAACTTTGGGAGACTCCCACCGATCTTCATTTGTTTATTGATTTTTATTCGATCATTAAGAGCAAATTAGGCAATCGGACTGGGAGAGGGGGATTTTCACGCGGTAATCGACGCTCTTCTCGTACTTGGATTACAAGGTGATCCAGAACCACTAAGGGCCACTAAGGGCAGACTGATTTTCATTTGTTCATTGATCTTCAATGAATTAGTATATACAAATTCGGGCTGTTATCTGTGAGCTGGACGAGAAAAGTCTGATTTTTATGGAATAAGTCACTTTGATCATCATCCGGGATATTCCAAAACCGTTAAGGTCCGAATGATCTTCATTTGTTTCTTTTTACTAATTAATCATTATAAAAAAATTACACGTGCAATCTGTAACTAAGACTTAGAATGGATAATTTTTAATCAAAGAGAAGTGGATAACATTTATTCATAATGATTCATGTTCTATATGGTCTTCAGCTTTTTGAGAATTCACTTCCTGCATTAGGGTCTTGAACTTTCTATATAAAACCACGTTCATCCCGTCCAAATCGGCTAGTCCTACTCCCGACCGCAGATATCACGTCTAATTTGTTTATAACAATCAAATAAAAACCGATAAACAAATGAAGATCGGTGGGGGTCCTTTACAGTTAAAGTACAACTAATAAGAAGAAGAATGAGCTTTACCGCATCAAGATTGGCCGTTTCCACCCCACGTAATATCCGAAATACGATTATTTGTTAATAATAATTGATTATTTATAAATAAACAAATTAGCGCCGCATGAGACGTTGTAGACTTTGATGTACATGCAATTACGAAGAGAACGCACTTTGTCCCATCAAATTCCGAGGTTCGGCCCTATTTTCGTCTAATTTTCCTGGACTATTAAGAATGTTCCGAAAATACCTCGTTACGACAATGGTTATGGTTAAGTAATTTTATGGAAGATTTGAATGGAGTTGTCCGATGTTTCTCAAGGATGTAGTGGCTGTGAGAAACTGTAAACATAATCTATTTAATAGCAACAAAAATATTCAATTTTTATTAATTATTTCAAAGAATTTTAAATATATTGACTCGAAATTTGAAAAACGCTTTGGAGGGATAACTGTGCATTTTTTGGGGTGATCTGAATATTTCTACTTGCACCAGTGGCGATTGCGCGAGAATACCACATTTTTTAATAAAAAAAATGGTATGCCATCGACTTTTTCTCGTTTTAATATTTTTTTTTAAAAATCCGCCATCAAAAATTCTGAATTTGCTAAAGCAAGAGACGATTGCCAAGAAACACACCTAAAATCCTTAATTTAAATAAATCCACCATTTCCTCAGTTGCACCTAAATTTAGCATATGGGGACACTTTTAATTCGACTGTCAACAGGATGTTCCTTAAGCGGTGTTAACAGGACATTTATATACAATTTTATGCAGGAAACTTCGAGGGCTCTTTAAAATATTAGGTGTTTGCTTTATAGACATTGGTCTGGAACAGCCCCGTTTTAGATATACAGGGTGTTGAAGTTGTAAAAAAAAATTGGTTGTAGAACGTTTTTTTTTTTAAATTCGCGTAAAAATGCCAGCAATCGATTCCTGTAATAAACAATATCGAGAAATGAAAATCGAAAAAGATATTCAAGAAAAACGCGACCAAAAAATTTCTACTTTCTCCAAAGTCATTTTTGGACACTTGCAATTAATAAAATCGTTTTTACTATTTTTTACCGTGAAAGTACAACTCTTATGGAAAAAAATTTGCCCTGATTCGTCTCCCTACGACTATTCGTCGAGCAAGAAGAGCCGATTTTCGAGATGACCTTTTTTTCGAAAAATCGATATAACTCGAAAATTTTTAAATATTTTTTAATTATAAAAATGGCACTTTTTTGCTTGATGAGCAAGTAACAGTTTCAAAACCTTAATTTGTAAGAGATACAGCAAAAACTAAAAAAGTCGATTTTAGACGGTCTTTTCAATATATCTCGAAAAATAATATAGCAATCGATAGGTTTTTTAAATAGCTACAATTTTCTCATTTAACTTTTTTCTATTGGGGTTTAAGTTTTTTTTTTATTAACGAAAAAACGTTTTTTTTACTTTTATGATTTTTTTTTTTTAGGTTAACTTCGCCACAGGAATTCTTAAATTCTTAGAATTTTTTCCTATATCACCATATTTTTTGTTACAAGGTGGTATTTTTTGTAAGCTGTTCTATTGGACTAAAAATAGTGAAGTTGTGCTAGAACATCCTCCTTTATTTAGTTCTCTAAATAACATCGACATAATCCAAGCCAAAATTAAATTGTAAAACTATACCTAGCTTGTTTTTAAAAAGAGCATCATCTCCGTAAACTTGTTTCAAAAGTTGAAACGTTTCCGTGAAAGTCTTCCCCTGTTTCACGCAAAATATTACGTTGCATCGATGTTCCAGAAAATCGCACATTTCAAAAATCTTCATTAACATTTAAACACGTTTCACTGAAATAACAATATCACGAAAACTAAATGAGATATCAACAATCCAAGAACATGTGGTTACAGAAAAGGTTCTGCGTAACGCAATGTTGCCAATGGCATACCACTAAATATAGGCTATTTTCTGTTCATACCTCGTACGAATATGAATTTCTAGCGATAAAAGTTTTCGTAGACATTTATTAGAGAATGTTATCTCGGAGTGCATTCAAATAAAAAAAACGGTATCTAAAGTTATAAACTAAATCAGATATACAGGGTTCTCCTGAAAGTGGGGATTTAATTTTAAATCCTAAGAATATACGCTAGGCACAGAAATTAAGGGATATTAAAAAAATCACAAAATTTTGGGTGATTTTCAAAGAGCTGTAACTTGGAGGGAAATGGTCACAGAGAGAATAAAAAAAAAGGGAAATTGAAGCTTCAAGTGTCTAGTTTTCAGATATGCAGTTTAAAATTTTCTAGCGTAAGCAGTTTTTGAGTAATCATAAGAAAATCAACGGAAAAAAAATTGTATAATTTTGCTTTTTTTAAAAAGGCCTCTGGACCTCAAAAATTTTTTTTGGTAATTTCATCATACAGTTCTTTTAGATAACTTAGTTTTCTTCAATTTGAGCGGTTCCGGAGCCTTACGGTTATTTGTAGTTATCGTCGATCAAAGTAAAAAAATCATTTTCTACTTTGGCAATCAATTACTCGGGAAATAATGGTCGTACAAAAAATCCAAGCAGGGTTTTGAAAAGTGCAAGTCGTAATTATGGGTTTTTGATAACGAAAATTTTTTCAAAGTAAAAATGTTGGTTAGAAAAAAGGTAAAAAATTGCATAATTACGGATATTTGAATAACTTGGCATAATTTTGCAAATAATGAATAAACTAAGGATATCGACTGTAACTTTTCAACCTCAAAGTGTCCTAAAGAAACCCTGATAATTTCAAAACGCTGCGATTTTTTTTCCTAGTGCCCGCAATGTATAAAGTCGTTTTGCTGAAAATCAATGTAATAAGTAATTTTTGACTTTTTATTAATTTTTTTAAGTTAAAAGGTTTTTTTAGCTATAATCTATATTTTTTACACAAAAAACGTTCATGATTCTAAAAAAAAAAATTAAAATTAAAATTAAAATAAATTTTTTCAAAATTTTCAAATTTGCATAATTATGCAATTTTTTACATTTTTTCTAACCAAACTTTTCAATTTGAAAATTTTTTTTTAATCAAAAACCCATAATTACGATTTGTAGAGAATATTTTGCAGTTTTCAAAACCCTGCTTGGATTTTCTGTACGACCATTATTTCCCGAGTAATTAATTGCCAAAGTCAAAAATGATTTTTTTATTTTGATCGACGATAACTTAGCGACAAATAATAATCGTACAAGGCTCTAAAACCGCTCAAATTAAAGAGAATTAAATTATCTAAAAGAATTTTATGATGAAATTAGCAAAAAAAAATTTTATTCCGTTGATTTTCTTATAATTACTCAAAAACTGCTGACGATTTTTAAACTGACGATATGAAAACTAGACGAATGAAGATTCAATTTACTTTTTTTTTATTCTCTCTACGACCATTTCCCTCCAAGTTACAGCTTTTTGAAAATCACCCAAAATTTTGAGATTTTTTTAATATCCCTTAATTTCTGTGCCTAGTGTATTTTTTTATTTATTTATTTAGTTTATTTTGCCTATATGACATTACATGAATGTATAGCAATGGTCAATATGATGGACAACAGTGGCCCACATAAAAATACAAATATAGATGTACACACACAGTATACAATATACAATATACACACTTATATACATATACACACACATAATACATATACATAAAATGCTAACATAACAAAGTAACTACAATTGATAAAATTCGGAAAGAGAATAAAAACATTTCTTTCCTAAAAATTTTTTTAGTGTATATTTAAAGGTATTCAAGTTATTACAGCTCTTAATGTTACCGGGCAAGTTATTAATGGGGCCCCCATATTCTTTAAATAGTGTTTTCCGCAAAGACAAATAATTTCAAACATTTAATAACTGAATAATCTAAAGCTTATCAAATAATAGGAATGTTATGTCATGCCATCTGGGTATTTTCAAAGACGCCGCAGTAAAACGAATAAACAGGTGCAAAAAACGATCAAACCATCAAGGTTTTAGGTACTGAAATCTACGAAAATACTAACTTTTTTATATATAATTCCACATGTAAATATTCTTATAA
>NW_019417025.1:90263-130988 GCF_000390285.2 Anoplophora glabripennis | reverse complement strand
GCGATTTCTTAACTTGATTGAAGAAATCCAACTATTTCTGGCGGAAAAGAAAAACGACGTCCCCGAACTCGACAACCCTGATTGGCTGTGTGACTTAGCGTTTCTTGTAGACATCACAAATCACTTGAATGTCTTAAATACGCGACTCCAAGGCAAAGATCAATTGATTTCGCAGCTATACTCTCATGTTTCGTCCTTTCAATGCAAATTGAGTCTTTTCAGGACACAAATCAATTCAGCCAATTACGGCCATTTTCCGAACTACAAAAAAATTATGGAGAAGTTCAATAAAACTGACGTCAATTTCGCTCATGTTGAAAAAATTGATATTTTGATACAAGCTTTTGAAAATCGTTTTGTAGACTTCAAAAAAGTTAAACCGCTATTGGACATTTTCAGCAATCCTTTCAACATTTCACCCGAAAATGCGCCGGAATTAATGCAGCTGGAATTAATAGACATGCAAAATGATGATAATTTAAGAAACAAATTTAATGAAGGTAATTTACTCAACTTCTACCGTTGCGTTGATAAAAACGCTTATAAAGAGTTGCGAATAAATGCATTGAAATGCGCAAGCTTATTTGGATCGACGTATATTTGTGAACAAACGTTTTCAGTGATGAAACTTAACAAAACGAAAAACCGAAACCGTCTGGCAAATGAAAATTTGGAAGCAATTATACGTGTGGCTACAAGTAATGTGGAGCCAAATATAAAAAAACTTGTTAGTTCAATGCAATGTCATGCATCAAAATAATAAAACATGAAATATTACATTGTAATGATTACATAATTATTACAACAAACATTTTTGAAGGTTATTTTATTTTTATCATTGTATTTCATACTATTTAAAAATAAAAAATTTTGTGTTAATAAATATTGTTTGTAGTGGCCCGTCCTTGGCTTATATTTTTCCCGAGTGGCCCCTGTTCCTTATAAGTCTGTGCATCCCTGTTCTAATCACACGTTTTTGTGAAAAAAAAAACAGTCTGCGATAAGGTGGAGTCACCCCATAAACAAATTCCATATATCGTATTCGAGATTCTATTTGAGCATAATATACGTTCATTAATTGATGTTTAGTTAGGACGTCTTTAATGTGTTTAAAAAATAAACTGACTAAGTTTTCACAATGTGGGTTCCAATCCATATGTTCGTCGAGTGTAATACCTAGAAATTTTACTGGTTCCGTGATACATTTGAGGTATTAATCTTTACATTCTTTATAGATAAGGATTCAAAAATCTTTTGAATATTATGGAAACGAATTGTCCTAGTTTTTTCACTATTTAAATATGGGTCATTCATGTTGAACCAATTGTTGACTGATTGCAAAACTTCAGTATTTTTATTATTATTTTTTTTGCGATATTACTAACGAGAGATCATCAGCATATAGGGCAAAGCAAATGTTTTCTAATATCGAGTCAATGGCATTTATTATTATGTATCTCAAACTAACTTATAT
Organism: Anoplophora glabripennis; assembly: GCF_000390285.2. Lineage (NCBI taxonomy): Eukaryota > Metazoa > Arthropoda > Insecta > Coleoptera > Cerambycidae > Anoplophora > Anoplophora glabripennis. The sequence goes on along the minus strand of NW_019417025.1, from coordinate 129,514 downwards.
AAAAAATTCAGGCAAGTTGACCAAAATTACGATCTAAAGGCCCACTTAACAATTGGACTTTAAGTTATTTGAAATTTATTACCGCGGGTTTTTGGAGTCGCTGGTTACGAATGTAAATCCGTATACGAAAATTCCTGAATTAAAGATGCCGGATCCAATATGGCGGATGTAACAATCGGAAAGCATTCAAAATTTGAAGATTTTGGCTGAAACTTATTACTCGGTGGTTTTAAAAGTCGCTAATCACGAACATAAAAAAATCGGAACTAAAAGTTCTTAGTAACACTTAAACAAATCTCATAACAAACACTATATAAATTATAGTATTACTACGTAGATATTTTTCAGAGGAAATTCATTAATGTGATAAAACTATTAAGTACATTTAATACAAAATTCGTTGAAACTTTTATAAGCAATATCTTATAAATTATTAACTCCAGACAAGCACATCTTTCTTGTGACGCCGACAGATTAAGATCTTTCGATCAGTAATCGCATACAGGGTGGCACACATAATTTACTATTGTTATTTACAAATACAGTGGCGTAGGTGCAGCCCTGCACGAAAAAATTGTGTATAAAAATTCTAATTTTTGACTTGCTGTATCTTTTTAACTTTAACAAGCTCTGCGACAAACTTTGACAGACGATAGTTGCGTTACTTTTAAACATTTTTTCTCATATGAAAATAATTGCAGTATTTTAAAATATAAAATTTCCTCTTAAGATTATCAAAATTGTTCAAAATGTCCATCCTCGGCACGAATGCAAGCCACACGTCGGCGATATAAAGATTTCATCACTCGACTGATGACATTTGGATCATTTCTTATCTGGTCAGCTGCATTCTGAATTATTTCAAGTAACTGTTGACGGGTAGTGATTTCAACATGGTAGGCAAGCAGCTTCATGCCCCCATAAATAAAAGTCCAAAGGATTTAGATCTGGGGAATGTGGTGGCCATGCTATTGACCTATCCAATTATTCGCGAAATGATCGTTTAACCAAGCAGTTACTTGTCTCCCTCTATGTGGTGGTGCACCATCGTGCTGATACCACATATAGTACAGTCATTGAAGCTGAAAATCAGCTGTAACCTCCGAATGCTTTGAAACTGCATGGATTTGCATGAAAATTTAGAATAAGGCTCATCTTAGTCTCAAGTTCAAAAGTGACATAGGCCCGATTGACGCTTTTTGTCTTTTATGGGTAAAAACCACCCCTAATTGCAAGAAATTGTTAAAATAAATGTTACCTTATAGCTAATAAATGAATTTATCCACGACTATTGTATAATGTACCCATTATACGTCTGTTTGCTCGACCTTAATAATACCCATTAATCACGGCAGTGATTAATGAGTCATTAATCACTACTGTCAGATGCTTCCTTAATTTAGCTATAATACTATATTGTTCTGCTACAAACAATCCGTTTTTAAAATTTTATCGTGTAAACCACTAAATATTTTCAATTCAGTGCTGTACATATAAAAAAAAATTAAAAAAGTGAATTTTCCTAGACCGGATTCGAACCCGGGACCCGCGGTTGGAAGGGAAAGAGCATCTACACTGAGCCATCAGCGACTTCATTTGTGCGAGTCGTATATCTGTTTCTTAACATACCATGTTTTTCGAAACATTTCAAAAAAAACTTCAACAAAAATATTTAGTAGTCGTGGATAAAGTATAGTATTCTACTCCCGTATAATGGGTATTATTCACTCGGTGATTTAGNTTATAAAAAATTACGTTTTAAATCTTGGAATGCTATAATTGTGCAATAATTTAAAATAAAAATTCCCTTATATTGTTTATGAAAGAATATTTTACTTTTGCCATTTTCAACTGTTATAAACTACCCTTTTACCAATATTAATGTAAAATATTTTTATTATAATCGACTTTTAAATATAATCAATCATAAAAAAATTGCTACGCTGCATATCATACTAAATTTTTTTACTTATTTTATTTGTAAAATATAATATAATATATAAAAATGAGAAAACCTATTTTGCTCCGAAAAAATGTCGGTTTTTTTTACCATAACTAGGTTAATTTTCAAAAGCTATAAGATCGTTTGCATATAAAACCTTTTAAGTCCTTCGTTTTTTAAAGGGAAAGGATCGAAGGGCTCGAGACAGGTCATTCACTAAAATGGATACTTCAAGCGGCGATATCTCCTTTATTTTTTATGCTATAGGAATAAAAAAAATCAAAATATTTGTTGAAAAAAAGCTACATTTCTATCATTTTTTACGTATCTTTCATAGTTTCACAATCAGAGTTATTATATAAATAAGGCAATTTTTTTTTGAATAATGGAAAATACGTTTTCAACTTTTACCGTACATTATTAAAAAAAATACGCATTCTAAACCGGTCTAACTTCAGGATCGTATGAAAAACACTAAAACAAAACTAATTGCAAAGAGTCCACGATTAATATTAATTCTGATGGAAATGGTACAGCGTTTACAGTTCATTTTTTTTTTAAATATGAGCAACCCATCTGTTTTTGACGATAACTCCTTCAATTTTGCTCTAATTAACTTTTATAAGTACTTATATTGAAGGTCTTTTTGAGTACTACAAAAGTCTCCAGGAGCGTTATACACGTAAAATTGATCCTTTTTCCGTTATTTGACGTTGAATACATCGATTCAAGTATTCCCCCAAAACAAGTCCCCTTCCACTAACCATATTTCGCTTTGTATAGGACGTACAACACTTTAAAAAACGATTTTCTTTGTTTATTTATAAGCTACATTTTTGTCCATTATACTTTTTTTTATAAAATGGGTGGTTTTTGAATTATTCGCGAAAAATTCCTTGAAAAAGTGTTTTTTTTTTCACTAAAAAATTTAAAGTTTTCAATCGTGAATAACTAAAATACTATTGATTTCTCGAAAAAATTCTTCGAATATTTTTTGCTCAAAATTTGATTATCTCTTTTTGAAAAAAAAATTCCACCCCCAACAGGGTGGAAGCGTCAATCGTTGCTGTGTCACTAATGTTCATTGGCCTTTTCTCTAACTGTCTGCCAAATTTCAAGTCGATCGGTTCAGTTTCAAAGATTTCGGAGGTGAAAAGCTTCAATGACTGTGCTAATATTTCGAACAATATTAAGCCCTACATCATCAATCAAACCAAAAACGTTGTTTTCCAAGAAAGGTTTATACAGATCTGCATTCAAACGATCATTTAAAAGAAGTACAGGCAGTAAATCATTGTTGAAAATGCTACCCCAACGTTGGCATTGAAACGTTATTACGATTATTATTATTTATGCCGTCCCTAGTAAAACAGGCTTCATGAGACCACACGACAAGCCAAATGAATCTACCATTTTGTGCATGTTGTTGAAGTAACCAACGATAAAATTCAAATCGACAAAATTGGGTGATTCGTTGTATTCATTTGTTCGTTTTTTATTTAGCACTAGGTTTACATTTGTGCAAATTTTTAATTTTATTTTTTTTGCATGTAATTAAATTATGTAATTGGAAATGTTTAAAAGCAAAGAATGCCAATTAAGTAGTCTTTGACAATTACTATAATTACTTTTGCAGTTTGTATATGTTGAAAATAATTATAGCAAAATATTTTCCCCAAATATTTTGTGTTAAAAATAAAGTCGATGAGGATTTGTTTAAATCCAGAAAAGTCACTTAGCTAATACATTGAAGATAACAAGCTTCTACGGGAATTCATATTAGATAAAATTCGATCGAGTATAAAAGTCAAACCCACCAAGAGACTTACATCTAAGTGCAGAGGTTTCTACGAAGATGAAGTTCGCGGTGTGTTTATTGGCAGTCGTCTCTTGCGCTGCGGCTATGCCCGCAGAAGTCTCTTTTGAAACACCTGATGAGGTAAGTAATACAATTTTCTTTTTAATTTATCCTACAAAATTATTGATGACTTTTGACTTCATGAAGGGAATAATTTATCTAAAAATTATTTCAGCTTGATTTGTCTAAGATCGTCCCGAACAACATTTATCTGGAACCAGAAACTCCCATAGACCCATCCACTATTCCCGAAGGCAGAGTCATCGGGGGTACTGAAGTAGCCCGCAATTCTGTTCCATATCAAGCGGCTGTCGTCATCAACGGCGTTAGTTTGTGCGGTGGTTCCTTGATCTCCACTACACGTGTCTTGACTGCCGCTCATTGTACCGTCAGGTAAGTTGCCTTGATGTGGAAATCATCTCCAAAACTATCAAAATTTCAATCTAGATCGGTTTTCGGTAAGTTTAGTACTCCAGTCATTCTGTTCAAAAATAAGCGAAGAAAGTGAGCCGGGAAAGCCAATTTTTTTATATGTTGTGGGGGGTGCTTAGAAGAGCTTAAGGTGGCCATATCCCTGGCTGAGAAATGGTGAAATTTCTGGCATTTTTAGGTACTGAAATCTTGAAAATTAAAACGTGTAGAACAAAAGTATGCACAAAAATAAAATCCTTGATGTTTTGTTTATTCATTGTTACCATTTAAATTTACCCAAATAAAATAATAACTGAAAAAAAGCGTTTGTAAAACATGCGTTTTCTGTTATCCTAACCCCACATTTTAAGAATTATTTTCACGTACTTATAAATAAAATTAAACAATTTTATATGTAGGACTAAGCAAGTAAATGTTATAAGAATATTTACATGTGGAATTATATATATATAAAGTTAGTATTTTCGTAGATTTCAGTACCTAAAACCTTGATGGTTTGATCGTTTTTTGCACCTGTTTATTCGTTTTACTGCGGCGTCTTTGAAAATACTCAGGTGGCATGACATAACATTCCTATTATTTGATAAGCTTTAGATTATTTAGTTATTAAATGTTTGAAATTATTTGTCTTTGCGGAAAACACTATTTAAAGAATATGGGGCCCTTAACTTGAGATTTGAGACTAAGATTTCCTATGTGCATTTTCCGCCATCTTGGAAAAAGGGGTGAATTTTTGTTTTTGCTATAACTCGGTTCCCCGTCGAGACACAGAATTGTTGTTTTATTATTTTTTGTTCCTCTTTCGACGACCTACAATTTAGGTCCTATAAACTTTTCACCTATTATTGTTAGTTGTTGAGATATCGAACAAAATTGATAAAAAATCAAAGATTCGATCTGGTTCTCGGGTTTTTTTTTTCCTTAATACTTATCGAAAACATGTTTATTATAAAACTTGTAGGTGATGTTTGTCCGAACAATTTGGTGTCTTCGTTTTTTCTCAAGGGTAATAATAATTTCATGTTTTATCGCGCCGCGAAGTCGGCAAGTCCGTGCGAAGTTTCCATTTTTCCGTCCGCGCGCCGCCAACTTAGAGAAAGCGGTAAAATTATGGTTTTCGCGATAACTCGGTTCTTCGTCGAGATAGAGATTTGTTGTTATTATTTTTTTATTTCTCTTTCGACGATCTACAATTTAAGTCCTATAAACTTTTCACCTATCATTATTATTTCTTGAGATATATAATAAAATAGATAAAAATTCAAAGATTCGATCTGGTTTTTCGGGGTTTTCTCTTTTTCCTTAATACTTATCGAAAAAATGTATATTATCAAACTTGTAGAGGATATTTGTACGAACAGTTTAATACTTTTGTTCCTTCTCTAGGGTAATAATTTCGGGTTCTATCGTGTCGTGAAGTCGACAAGTCCATGCGAGGTTTTTATTTTATAACTCGCGCGGTTTTATAGATACGTTGTAATGAATTCGATATAAAGAATTAACACAATGAGATTATGTTTCACACGTACGAAATTTATTATACAAGAATGTTTTGGTATTGAAGAAGTATCTGCGTCTTTCTTCGCTTCGACAGCCCTGGTTCACAGTCCCTCTGTTGAGGATACTTGTGGAGATTCTTCGACCATATTTTCGACCGACTGTTGAATCATCTTCGGAATCTAATTCGTTGTCACAGATCAGGACATCGACTTCGGCAACGTTTTTGCATGTTTATCCACTGTAGTTCAGGCAAATGATTGAACATGCAATGACAGCTCTTCTGCACCCACAAGCAGTTCCGCATTTTTCCTTACAGACATTAGCTTCAAAAGCTCGGGTGGCGCAGGTTCAACCGTATTAATAATTGCCTCTAAACTTAGGTCGTCAACGCCATTCCTCCGGATCCTTGTAAAACCCAAGCCAAGTTTGTACCTGATGATACGTGCGGAATATGTGTTGTCGTGCTACGCTTCTTGTTGGTGGGAGAGTGAATGATAGGTTGAATCTATTTCTGGTGATAGAATTTGCGTAGCGTTGATATCGTAGCGCATTAATGTTTTTGCTGTTGTTCTCACCGCCATATAGGGCAATGAGAAATCGTTCTCCCGTGGATGTCAGATCCTCCGGATCGACATGTTCTCGTTTCAATAAATCAACCGATGATAGGAGTTCCGTATGTTTTTCCAATATGCTGATGAATTTCGATTTGCCAATGCTGAACAAAGATGAGTTGGTATCGCAACCGCTGATTGCATGAATGAAAAATATGTTTTCGACAACGGATTTATTATGATTCATACTAGTTGGAGAGTAAAGTTTCCCTGGTGTATTTCCTTTTCCCGATTTTCGAATATATACATTTCTTTTGTCTTTCGCACAACGAATTAGATTCCGAAGATGATTCAACAGTCGGAGAAAATATGGTCGAAGAATCTCCACGTATCGAAAAGTATCCTCAACAGAGGGACTGTGAACCCTTCAATTTCAATACGAAAACATTCTTGTATAATAAATTTTGTACGTGTGAAACATAATCTCACTGTGTTAGTTCTTTATTTCGAATTCATTACAACGTATCTATAAAACCGCGCGAGTTATAAAATAAAAACCTCGCACGGAAAAAGAGAAAACTCCGAAAAACCAGAACGAATCTTTGAATTTTTATCTATTTTGTTATATATCTCAACAAATAATAATGATAGGTGAAAAGTTTATAGGACCTAAATTGTAGGTCGTCGAAAGAGGAACAAAAAATAATAAAACAACAATTCTATGTCTCGACGGGGAACCGATTTATAGCAAAAACAAAAATTCACCCATTTTTCCAAGATGGCGGAAAATGCACATAGGAAATCTTTGTCTCAAATCTCATGTTAAGCTTTTCTAAGCACCCCCACAACATATACAAAATTTGGCTTTCCCGGTTCACTTTCTTTTCCAAATGTACAGAATGACTGGACTACAGCTTTTGTATCATTTTCCAGTGCCTCTTTCGTCAATGTCAGACTTGGAGCTCACGCCTTCAACTCCAACGAAGCCACCCAGGTGCGCCTTACCAGCAGCAGCGTCGTCAACCATGCCTCTTACAATGTAGGTAGCTTCGCTGCCAACGACGTCGCCGTTATCTTCCTGCCTTCCGCTGTATCCCTCAACAACAACATCCAACTCATTTCTCTGGCTCCTGCCAATTCCGGTACTTTCGCAGGATCAACCGGTTTCCTGGCAGGATGGGGAAGGACCTCCGACGCTTCCAACGCAGTGTCTGCCGTTTTGCGCGGTGTGAACCTCCCCATCATCACCAACGCAGTATGTGCTCAATCCTATGGCAATAACGTGGTAGCTTCGAGCATCTGTACCGCTGGACGCTCTGGATCCAGTGAGTTATCCCACTTAAAGGAACATGACATTGGGAAGAGCGTGCTAAATCCTATTTTTTTTTTCAGATACCGTCGGTTCTTGCAACGGCGACTCTGGTGGCCCATTGGTGGTTAACGATGTCCAAGTGGGCATCGTGTCGTTCGGTGCTGAGGACTGCGCTGTGGGACACCCATCTGTCTTTGCCAGGATCAGCTCCTTCAGAAACTGGATCCAACAGAACGGCGGCATTTAAATACTAAGGAATACTTTTCTGTCTAATGGTTGTCTTCGACGAAATGTATATTATATAAACTTAACTCCAAAAACCCAAGCTTTATTTTTAATATAAAAAATATGTTCCCACCCAAACAGAGTTTATATTATTATTTTACCACTCCCATAATTTAATTAGTCATTTATTATCTGTGCGTTAGTGGAATTCATTAAGATACATATTTTTTTATTAAACTTATCATGATTGTGACATATCTTAAATTGATCAGTTTCGACAGTTCTTACTTGTTCTATTTACTTTGCAAATTCCTAAGATTTTTTTGTTTTGCAAATAAAATCAATCAAAGTCAAATAAAATACGCGACAATGAGAGTGACATTCGAAAGGTTAGTAAATCTCGAAACCAACCAAAATATGAAGAGTGATCCAAATGTACAGGGTGTTCTACAAGCTCTATGACAAACTTAATTTTAAACATTTTTTCTTATGTGAACATAGGTCCAATTTGTTTTTGTTTAGAAGTTACAAGCATTCCAAAAAATATAATTTTATATTTCAGTCACAGGGGCCTGATAAATAGAAATGAAGGTTGCTATAACAATAATTACACAGACCAACAAAATTAAACTTTTTTTTGGAAGCAGGATCTTGAATATATATTTCCGAAGGATTTAGGTGCGCTGAATCCGAATCTGGCAGCAGAATTGCTCTATCTCGTCAGGTTTTTGAGATATCCTAACCTAAAAGTGCAAAAAACACTGTTTTTCGTCATATTTGAGGTTATGTAGTAATGCCATCTATTCTTTTTCAAAAAACCAATACATTGAATCTAAAAGTACAAGGCTCCCTCCTTCGAATGCCGTTGAGTTTGCTCGAATATCTTTTTTCCGTTGAGATATCACATGTTGAAATTTTTTAAGTTTCTAAGTTTCTTAATATGCGAAAATTTAGTAAGGATCCCTTAGACATCAAGCCGAGGGGCGATCCGCTAAGGAAAAAACGTACGAAAATTACAACATTTCTGAAATCTCTTGTAATGTATCTGCAGATTTCAATATCGATTAAAAAAAAATTACAAATTTCATATAAATAATCAAGATTACAATATCTTTCAACCGATTACAAAACATTTCAGGAGATTTCAGAGTTATTTTAGTAGATTTCAATGATTATTTAAGATTTCAATAGGATTATTCGAAATTAAAAGAAGATTTCAAAATTTCTTAATAATATTTCAAGGAATACGGGAAGATTACAATAAGTTTTGAATGTCCATTTGAACAAAAATAATTGAATTAACTTCAACTGTCATTCATTTCATTCATTAACAGTAGTGCTTTGATTAAGAATTTCCAGTATCATTTTTACGCAAAAATTGTAACATTCTGATTAAGTTTTTGTTCGAATGAACGTTAAAAACTTTTTGTCATGACAAAAATGATAACGCCATTTTGAAAGTAGGTAAGTATATATTTTTATTGAAAGATAAAAATATAATAATCCAATAAACTAATAAAAATAAAAAAATAGAAGTAACATAAAATAAACATTTTCCCAAAAAATAAATAATAAGAAATATTTTAAGCTTTTATTAACACTTGTATTTAATACTTTACCTGTATACAGTGTATTTAAAAAAGACGCGGCAATATTTAAGGGGGCGATTGCCCAGATCATTTTATAAAAAAAAGTTCCTATAAACATACGTCCGCAAACGCTTCGTTACCGATCTACAGAATGTTGAAATTTCATTAAAAAAACAGTAAAAATTAAATTTCTCCAAAACCTCTTGATATTATAATGAAATTTTAGGCCTGTCAATAGCTATGGCAGACGCGTACTTTGCAATACAAAACGATTTTTTAGTCTTACCAGTGACTAGCTATTTTTAATGAAAAAAATAGGACCCCGCTGGTTTTTCTAAAAATATAATTTTTTAATTCCTTGTTCAATTATGAAGAAGAAAGCTTTCCTCAGATTATACGCACCGTACGTCACACCGTTATTGAGTAAAAAAATAAAAAACATTTTATTGCGCACCTAAACCCAATGTTGTTTTAATTGAGAAATTTAAATTATTGAACAAAGAAATTCAAATTATCAAATTTGATTGATTTTTGAAATGTGGTACATACTGTTGTTTGTAGTAGGTAATAATAAGGGGCTGCGTTTTAGAGAAATTTAATTTTTACTGTTTTTTAATGAAATTTCACATTCTGTAGATCGGTAACGAAGCGTTTGCGGACCTATGTTTATAGGACTTTTTTTATAAACTGACCTGAGCAATCACTCCCTTAAATATTGCCGCGTCTTTTTTAAACACACTGTATACAAGTAAAGTATTAAATGCAAGTATTAATAAAAGCTTAATATATTTTTTATTTATTAGTTTTTGGGAAAATACTTACCTACTTTCAAAATAGCATTATCATTTTTGTCATGACAAAATGTTTTTAACGTTCATTCGAACAAAAAACTTAATCAGAATGTTACAATTTTTGCCCAAAAAATGCCTGATACTGGAAATTCTTAATCAAAGTACTACTGTTAATGAATGAAATGAATGACATTTGAAGTTAATTCAATTATTTTTGTTCAAATGGACATTCAAAACTTATTGTAATCTTCCCGTATTCCTTGAAACCTTATTAAGAAATTTTGAAATATTCTTTTAATTTCTAATAATCCTATTGAAATCTTAAGTAATCATTGAAATCTACTAAAATAACTCTGAAATCTCCTGAAATGTGTTGTAATCTTGATTATTTATATGAAATTTGTAATATTTTTTGAATTGATATTGAAATCTGCAGATACATTACAAGAGATTTCAGAAATTTTGTAATCTTCGTCTGTTTTTTCCTTGGCGGATTGCCCTTCGGAACACACCAATCGCACCATATAGGTTTCTGTCGAGGTTTCTGTGGCATTCTTTGGAAAATGAGGTAGGGGGGGGGGCGTTGTACAACGACTACATCGACGAAATTCATTAGCTGATTACATAGATTACAGCGAGGATTACAGATAAGATTACGTAGATTACAGATAGATTACATAGATTACAGATAAGATTACGTAGATTACATACAGATTCCAGGGCAAACGTACGAAGATTACATCAGCGGATCGCCCCCCGCATCAAGCAGTCGATTGCAATTCAGAAACTTCATACCCGTACGGTTTGTGGGTTTGGAGTTGATGGGTTTGGGGTTTGTAAGCTTGGAGTTTGTAGGTTCAGGTTTTGTGGGATTGGAGTTTGTGGGTTTAGGGATTGTGGGTTTGGGGTTTGTGGGTTTGTGGATTTGGAGTTTGAGTTCGTATGTATTGAAGGTTTCTGACTATGAAATTTCTGAACTGCAATCAACTGTTTGACTGATAAACTGATAAACTTAAAAATTTCAACATGTGATATCTCAACGAAAAAAAAAGATATTTGAGCAAACTCAACGGCATTCGAAAGAGCTTGGAGAGATAAAGGGTGTTGAAAAGTTGAAATAACATTAATTTTGCAGGTAACAAGAGCTGTGACATTTCATTTAACATAATTTTTCAGTTGTCTATTTTCATAAAACATATCCTGCCTCGTTATAGAAACAACAATCTTTATAAATACTCAGATATTTGGAATTAATAAAAAAGTGAAATATTGCAGTTATCAGAACCATTTCAAAATATAGCATGTACTTTTTTAAAGACAAGCTTGGTATAGTTTTACAATTTAACTTTGGCTTGGACTATGTCACTGTTATTTAGAGAACTAAGTAAAGGAAGATGTTCTAGCACAACTTTACTATTTTAGCAATAACTTGAAAACGAAAAAAGATACCGACCTCCGCTTTATGTATCTATTTTCCTTAGTAAATTAAGCCGTGAAAAAAACCTATATCGTTACATTAAATTTTTTTGTAAACGGAGACAATTACAAAACTTTTCTAATTAGCGTCGTCTACCGTTGCGCAGGAAAATAATATTTTCATTCCGATATCATAAAAATAAATTTTATTTATAGTTCTTTAAAATGAGCCATCGTTTATTGAAATCGATTAAGGCATGTAGAAGTTATGACAATTTAAAAATTTCAAGATGACGTCCTTCATACTGGCGTTACTATGGTAATAACAAAAAAAAAAGTTCAAACAAAACTTGTGAAGGGTTTAACAGTGTATCTAAAAAGTGTATTTTCAACTTAGCACTTGCGCCCTCTAGCGGCGAGGTTACAAACTTGAAAAGATTTTAAAGCAATTTTTTTGGCAGTATTTGTGAATATATTCTTTACCCCATCATCGTAGCATGTCTAGTTTCCTATATACATTTGCTCTGTACCGTTAACGGATCACCCTGTATAAATACAATTTCAGAATAGGATTTGTCCATAGTGAAAATATTTGTATTTTATTATATTAAATCCAGTGTATTGTAATTTAAAAAACCACTTTTATCCTTTCTCGGTAGTGCCATCTACACGGCAGTGAAAGAAACTATACAATTGCAGAATTCTATTTAATGAAAACCGATACTTTTTCCAGGATTCTGCCTTTTATCACAGATAACTTATCTTCCTTCTACCTCTGTCGAATTATTATCGATTATTTCGTGGAATTCCAATAAAACAGGAAAAGCAAGACTTAATTATTCTATTCACTGACTTATAATTTATGTAAGATTTTATTTTGACCAAAAGTCTGGCCATAATTAAGAGAAAATTCTTATTTATCATAATAAAAACCCCCCTTAATACCTTAATAGATTAGGCGGTATCTGTTTTGGTTTGGGTGAATCGTATATCAACGGAGATTTTTGGCTTTTTGGCTTTCAAATATCACTAGAAATGAAAATTTTTCTATGCGCATAAAAAAAACGTGGGCTTAACTTTTGGCGGCACAATATATTAAAAAAATTCGAAAAATGTCATATTTTTCTTCCTATTTAATTATGTATCTTTTTAAGAGTTGATTTTAGGCGAAAATGGAAGAGGAAAAAAATGTTTGTAATTAAATTTTTTACAATACATGACTGGTTACAAATCGAATGAATCATGATTATTATGGTAAAAATCGAAAAAATCACAAAAATGGGGTTAAAAAACAATACTTTTTAGGGAATTTTTTTGGTGTATTTAAATTGGGTGTAGGACCTTTATACTTGGCTCAAGAAAACTTCATGTTATGTAGAATCATCACACCAAATTTCATCAAAATCGGTTCGATAGATTTTGCATAATAATTTTGCAATCCAGATTAAAAAAAAATTGCAAATTTTCAAAATTTTGCACAGCAAAAACCAAGGCCCTTAGATACTTGAAAATTTAATCACATATAGAAGGGCTCTCAGGCTTTCAAACTTTTTTTGAAAAATTCGAATCCGTCAATTAGGAGAGCTCTGGCGCTTGTTTAAACATTGGTCGAATTTTTGTACTTATAAACAATTAGAACTTTGTGAATATTCAATCAAATCAAATTTTTTAAAGCAGGTTTTAAAAGTTCTTGGAAAGACGCTTCTTTAAAAAAAAACAGATCGATTGATCAATTAGTTACGTAGTTATAGCCGATTCAATTTCGAGCAGGCCGAAGCGGCCGCGCTCTCTGCTTCCCCCACCACCACCACCCGTACGATTTTATTGAATTTCTCGCTTGCATAAATAACTTTAAACACGTTTTAAAGTAGGTTGCCAATGAAGAAAAGTATTGTAATCTTAGACCTGGTAAGTACTCGGAATACCAAAGGTATTTTTCGAAAAATTAGCCCGGATGTCCCAGTACATTTAGTGTAAATGACGGCTATAACTACGTAACTAATTGATCAATCGATCTGTTTTTTTTTTAAAGAAGCGTCTTTCAAATAACTTTTAAAACCTGCTTTAAATAGTTTGATTTGATTGAATGATAAAAGTTATTATAATTGTTTATAAGTACAAAAATTCGACCAAAATTTAATTACAAACATTTTTTTCCTCTTCCATTTTCGCCTAAAATCCACTCTTGAAAATATGTACATATAATTAAATAGGAAGAAAAATTTGACATTTTTCGAATTTTTTTAACATATTGTGCCGCCAAAAGTTAAGCCCACGTTTGTTTTATCCGCATAGAAAAATTTTCGTTTCTAGTGATATTTGAAAGCCAAAAAGCCAAAAATCTCCGTTGATATACGATTCACCCAAATATGGACTTTTCGAAATAGATACCGTCTGGACTATAATTTTAACCAAAACCTAAAGAAATCTCCAGCAATAAAGAAAAAATTATAAATAAAAATGTAACTTTGGCCCCAAATATCTTTTTCATTATCAATATTTGGCACAATTGAAACATTTTTATCCCTAATTCCAGATTTTTCAGATTTACCAACCTTTCAAATTTCAATATGATTATCGCACATTTTCTTTTTGGAAAAGCAAATATTTTCGAAATTTACATGGTGACAGTAATCATGAACTGTCAAGTTGATCAATTTTAGATACTTCCGTCACGCTCCTGGTAAGTTTAATAAAAAATCTGTATCTCAATGAATCCCATTAAAGTACATACATAACGAGCGTTCAAATAAAAACGTGGTCAAGTTGGTTCTGAAGATTTGGACGTAGGGCGTAGCGTATAGCAAATGAACTTAAACGTCATCTGTCAAAGCGCTATATCGCCGCTATCAATTTGAATATTTTCGTTTTAAAAAGCGTTTAAAATGGTGTTTTCTCAAGAACAAAAAGTGTTTATCATAGAGTCCTACTTTAGAAATGGACGCAAGATTGATGGAATATGGAAGTATTCTATTGAGGAATGTTTCATAGAATTTCAAAATCAATTTCCCGGCGTTGTTGAGTACAAAATTTTTCAAAGTGCAGTTCAGCGTTGTGTTAATGTTTTTCGTGAAACGGGCAGTGTAACAAGAAAAGAAGGAAGCGGCCGACCTAAAAAGCGGACTGAAGAATTAAAAGAAAATGTCCAACAAATAATGGAAAATGCGCCAAGAACTTCTGTACGTGTTTTATCACAAATGGTGGGAGTATCAGTCGGTACCTGCCACACAGTGTTAAAAAAAGATTTGCGTTTGTTCTCCTATCGTTTAACTTGTCAGCAAGAACTTCATGAAGTTGATTTTCCGCGACGGGCTGTATTTTGTGAATGGTTTTTAAACAACTACGGTGAACTTCATAATATCACCTTTTTTTCTGATGAAGCCTGGTTTCATTTAAGTGGTTACGTAAACTCACAGAATATGAGAATGTGGTCTTCTGAAAAACCAGATAACTTTTTTGTCGAGGGCCCTCTACACGCTCAAAAAATTGGAGTTTGGTGTGCTCTCAATCGAAGGAGGATTTATGGACCTATTTTTTTTAATGGTACTCTTACTGCGCAAAGGTATAGAGAAGAAATTATCGCTCCTTTTGTTAACCAGCTGGAAGAAAACGAAATTACAAACTTTTACTTTCAACAAGATGGCGCAAGGGCACATACGGCAGGCGAGACGATGAATATGTTGAGGGAAGTTTTCCAAAATCGACTAATAAGTCTCAATGCTGAACATGAATTTCCACCGAGGTCATGTGATATTACGCCGTGTGATTTCTTTTTGTGGCCTTACCTTAAAAACACTATTTTTGAACTGCCTATTCCTGATTTAAACCATCTGCAGGCTCGACTTATAGACAAGATTCGTGAAATTAACAATACCCCGAGCATCTTAGAAAATGTCTTTAATTCTTTGAGGAACAGGTGTGAAAAGTGCTTGGAACAAGGAGGGGGACACTTTCAGCAGCTGCTTTAATTTATTGTTATAACAAGGAGGGGGACACTTTCCGCAGCTCCTTTAATTGTTTGTTATTGTTATCACGATTATTCTTTAAAATAAAGTTATATAGTCATTAACGTTATTGAAACTGACAGCTGCTATACAGCTCGTTGAGAAATGAGGTTAAGTTGGTCGCTATAAGCTACTCCCTACGTCCAATGTGTCAGAGCCAACTTCGACCACGTTTTTATTTGAACGCTCGTTACTATTAGAAGTTTCTCTGCGGAATATTGTTCGGAAACCTGTTATAAATAAAGTATCAAAAAATCAACTCGAGGCTAGTTGGGAAACTTTGTTTTAACAGTGGTCAAAGTTATAGAAAAGTAGTTTTTTGGCTCACGTAAAAAAACTATTATTCATAGCGAAAAAAAGCCTATAAAATCAGAAAAGTCCGATTAAATTCCGATAATTTGTTTATGCACAAGAGCTCAAAAATGGTCGAAAATTGCCGTTTTTTTCAATTGCTAATAATGAATGCAATTTTCATCGCAGACACTTGCAATTCAGGATTTTTTAGGCTTTTGACACCCTTAATAAGTGGTAAAAATTTCTGCCCGAAAGCTTAATTGGTTTGGCGTTGGCGGAATTTGTTATACAGCTCGTTGAGAAATGAGGTTAAGTTGGTCGCTATAAGCTACTCCCTATACGTCCAATGTGTCAGAGCCAACTTCGACCACGTTTTTATTTGAACGCTCGTTATAACAAATCTCTAATAACAAATCAATTCAATTATGATAGTAGAAAAATAGGGCTTTTGCTTAAGTAGGAACATATTTTTTTAATTAAAAACAAAGGTTGGGTTTTTAGAATGTTCTTTATTTAATATATATTTCCTCGAGGACAATCATTAGACAAAAAAGCGTTTCTTAGTATTTAAACGCCGCCGTTCTGTTGGATCCAGTTTCTGAAGGAGCTGATCCTGGCAAAGACAGATGGGTGTCCCACAGCACAGTCCTCAGCACCGAACGACACGATGCCCACTTGGACTCCATTAACCACCAATGGGCCACCAGAGTCGCCGTTGCAAGAACCGACGGTATCTGAAAAAAAAAAAATAGGATTTAGCACGCTCTTCCCAATATCATGTTCCTTTCAGTTGGAATAACTCACTGGATCCAGAGCGTCCAGCGGTACAGATGCTCGAAGCCACCACGTTATTGCCATAAGATTGAGCACAGACTGCGTTGGTGATGATGCTGAGGTTCACACCGCGCAGGACGGCGGACACTGCGTTGGAAGCGTCGGAGGTCCTTCCCCATCCTGTCAGGAAACCGGTTGATCCTGCGAAAGTACCGGAACTGGCAGGAGCTAGAGAAATGAGTTGGATGTTGTTGTTGAGGGATACAGCGGAAGGCAGGAAAATAACGGCGACGTCGTTGGCAGCGAAGCTACCCACATTGTAAGCGGCATGGTTGACGACGCTGCTGCTGGTGATGCGCACCTGGGTAGCTTCGTTGGAGTTGAAAGCGTGAGCTCCAAGTCTGACTTGGATGAAAGAGGCACTGGAAAATGATACGAAAGCTAAAGTCTACCGAAAACTGAGTCTAGATTGACATTTGTACTCGCTTTGGAGATGATTTCTACCTCGGCAAGACTATTACCTGACGGTACAATGGGCGGCAGTCAAGACACGAGTGGTGGAGATCAGGGAACCTCCGCATAAACTAGCTCCGTTGATGATGACAGCCGCTTGATATGGCACAGAATTGCGGGATACTTCAGAACCGCCAATGACCCTGCCTTCAGGAACAGTGGATGGATCTATGGGGGGTGTTTCTGGTTCCAGGTAAATATTATTCGGGACGATTTTGGACAAGTCAAGCTGAAATATTAATAGTCTGCTGTATTTTTCCCATGCATATTTTAAATTATAAAAAAATGTTATAAAATAAATTAACAACGAATTAAAAAATACGTATTTCTTACCTCCTCAAAAGTCTCAAAAGAAACGTCTGCGGGCATGGCCGCGATGCAGGAGATGATTGCCAAGAAACACACGGCGAACTTCATCTTCGGAGATGCCTCTGGTCACAGGTGCAGGCTCTCTAGGTGGGCCCGACTTTTATACCTGTCAATCGAATTTTATCTAACACGGGTTCCGGTAAAAATGTGTTATCTTCAATTTGTTATCCAAATAATGCTGCGACTCTCCTGGATTTAAAATAAATCCTCATCTCCGCTGTTTTTGACAAAACAACTTACAGAAAAATCCACATGGGACAAATTTAAAAGTAATAGAAACAACACAACTTAAAAAATATTTTCCAGGGTCTATGATTATTATTATAGTTATTGCGTTTCGAAAAATATTTTCTTCTTTCGTTATCGAAATTTTAGGTTTTTTTTATAAGTTTAATTAGTTTAAATATATTTGTTTTTGTATATTCTGTACATGATGTATTTGGGACAGAGCCAAGTATGTGGGCTAACTGATAACGGACGGTATGACGTCACAACGTGGATTCCTTTTTCATTAATTATTATGAGGGAGCATTTAGATATGTTCATCGTCCTATACACAGTGGGGGAGTACATTATATATTTTTTAATCTGTAACACACGATCCTACTCGAATAGTTCATATAACCATACCTTACTTTACCCCATCCCGGCAAGAAATCACTCTGATTTACTCGTCGATTCTTGCTCAGCTATATAACGAGCGTTCAAATAAAAACGTGGTCGAAGTTGGCTCCGACACATTGGACGTAGGGAGTAGCTTATAGCGACCAACTTAACCTCATTTCTCAACGAGCTGTATAGCAGCTGTCAGTTTCAATAACGTTAATGACTATATAACTTTATTTTAATGAATAATCGTGATAACAATAACAAACAATTAAAGGAGCTGCGGAAAGTGTCCCCCTCCTTGTTCCAAGCACTTTTCACACCTGTTCCTCAAAGAATTAAAGACATTTTCTAAGATGCTCGGGGTATTGTTAATTTCACGAATCTCGTCTATAAGTCGAGCCTGCAGATGGTTTAAAACAGGAATAGGCATTTCAAAAATAGTGTTTTTAAGGTAAGGCCACAAAAAGAAATCACACGGCGTAATATCACATGACCTCGGTGGAAATTCATGTTCAGCATTGAGACTTATTAGTCGATTTTGGAAAACTTCCCTCAACATATTCATCGTCTCGCCTGCCGTATGTGCCCTTGCGCCATCTTGTTGAAAGTAAAAGTTTGTAATTTCGATTTCTTCCAGCTGGTTAACAAAAGGAGCGATAATTTCTTCTCTATACCTTTGCGCAGTAAGAGTACCATTAAAAAAAATAGGTCCATAAATCCTCCTTCGATTGAGAGCACACCAAACTCCAATTTTTTGAGCGTGTAGAGGGCCCTCGACAAAAAAGTTACCTGGTTTTTCAGAAGACCACATTCTCATATTCTGTGAGTTTACGTAACCACTTAAATGAAACCAGGCTTCATCAGAAAAAAAGGCGATATTATGAAGTTCACCGTAGTTGTTTAAAAACCATTCACAAAATACAGCCCGTCGCGGAAAATCACCTTCATGAAGTTCTTGCTGTCAAGTTAAACGATAGGAGAACAAACGCAAATCTTTTTTTAACACTGTGTGGCAGGTACCGACTGATACTCCCACCATTTGTGATAAAACACGTACAGAAGTTCTTGGCGCATTTTCCATTATTTGTTGGACATTTTCTTTTAATTCTTCAGTCCGCTTTTTAGGTCCGCCTCTTCCTTCTTTTCTTGTTACACTGTTTCACGAAAAACATTAACACAACGCTGAACTGCACTTTGAAAAATTTTGTACTCAACAACGCCGGGAAATTGATTTTGAAATTCTATGAAACATACCTCAATAGAATACTTCCATATTCCATCAATCTTGCGTCCATTTCTAAAGTAGGACTCTATGATAAACACTTTTTACTCTTGAGAAAACACCATTTTAAACGCTTTTTAAAACGAAAATATTCAAATTGATAGCAGCGATATAGCGCTTCGACAGATGACGTTTAAGTTCATTTGCTATAAGCTACGCCCTACGTCCAAATTTTCAGAACCAACTTGACCACGTTTTTATTTGAACGCTCGTTACTTTCGTAATAATGCATTTTTATGGTTACATTGTTACATTTAAAAAAGAAATAAACTAACTAAAGTGCGATTAACAATAAGTAAACCCATTTTACAGTACAGTTATGGAAGAAGGAACATTTGCGACCACCTCAGGAGGTATAACATGTACCGTTGTATACAGGATGAGTCGGGAGAATAGCACCAAACTCCAGGAATGTGTTCTAGACGTCAAAATAATAAGAAATAACTCAAATATTGTTATGCGATTTTCATTTGTTATGAAGCTATGACGTACGTTTCAAGGATAGCGAATTTTTTTTACTCCGAGATTTTTTTTATAGAAAAGTTTAGGTTTTGAGGTTAGGAAACATATGACACACACGCAACCACCAGCAACATACAACGTGTTGAGGTATGTATATACATATACAGGGTGATTCACAAATGGTGACCAAAAATGAAACCTCGTATTCTTTGGTGAATTTTAAGATAAGTCCTTCCTATAAAGTTTTTATCTAGAACACTTCATTAAAAAGATACAGGGTGTTGAACTTCAAAAAATATTTTTAATTTTTTTAGATAATTTAAAAACTAGTAAGTGAAATAATTTTAAATTGGGCACTTGTATTTATGTAAACATTGTCCAAAGTCTGTGGGCGTTTCCTAAAATTTACATGCTCCAGTGGCGGAGATACAAGGTATCGCTGGCATATTTTTCTAAATAAAACAGTACGCCACTGCTTTACGGTAACAACCATTATATTTTCCGATTCGTCCTTCAATTTTCTACTCTCTTAAAACTTAAAAAAACAACTGAACTGAATTCGTAAATCACCCTGTATAAATGATTTTTTGCGTTTTTTACCAAAAACTGCAAATATCTCAATGAAGCTGCATTTTTTCGAAAAAAAGTGTCAAATAAAAGTTGTTCAAAATTAAATTTTCTACAAAATTGCTCGTACGAAAAAATTCGATTTTCCCAATAGTTTCTCCGTATATTTTTGAAATGAGGTACAGATTATGTCAAAATTAATATTTTGGAGCCAAAATAATGGTCAAATCATTTTTAAATAACAAAAGTGAATTAGAGAAAAGAAAATTGGGGAAAATTCTTGGAAAATCGTATATAGTTTTCCGAGGTTTGAATATTTATGAACATCAAATGTATCATTTTAAGTATAGGTTTTCGAGGGTATGCATTACAAATTAATTATGCCTTTTTTAATATTTTCCAGGAAAATCTCTTTCCTTTGTTCCTACTTGGAACATGATATATTCTGATATCAAATTTTTAAAATTTGTAATTATGCTTTAACAAATGAAAAACGCATTTAAAATTTTTCTTATTATTTTCACGTATAGAATACATTCCTAGAGTTTGCAGCGACTCTATCGACACACCCTGTATATTTAAATTGTAGAGTCAATAGGACACTATAAAATTTCACTGCAACGAAAGTTGAAAGTAACACATCTTTTTGTGCAAAATACTTTTTATACATAACTTCAATTCAGATTCAGTAAATTCAGATTCCATTTTAAGTGATCGATAACTATTTCGGTATAAAATAGTTATCGAAATTCTAAGCGTTTATTTGTTTCTTGTGTCATTACATCCGTTGACGTGTCTTAGATTTTTAAATACTTAAACCCAGTTCAGTACCTCAAAGACTAACGATATGGTTATGTATCTTAGCAGCTTAACAATATCCGGTGACGCAAAAGTTAATTACTGATAAGGCTTTAGACTCGATCTTTCAAATCCCCGTCAGAGAAAATGTTAATCGAATGGAATTCATAAGAATTGTTTACATATCTACGAGAATATTTCATTTTTGTAATTAGAACGCGTTCAAGAATGGAAGTTATAAAGACAAAATATCCATTCGAAAACGCAAAAGCATTTCGCGTACCAGTTAGTTGTAAACAATATTTTTTCGATAACTGCAGTAAAATAAGACAATAATTGTGTTATATCCAACAATTAAATTTATATTCGAAATCGTCATAACGATAGCAACCTAATAGACAAAAAAAAATTAGTTGTTTGAAAAAGTAGTGTCAGAATTATACAGGGTGTCCCGGTACTTGATACAAAAAAGATGAGGCCAAAATTAAAACCAGTTCTTCATATAATTTTTTTTCATACGGGCCCTCAAAAGTGAAAATTAAAAAGTTCTTTTTATTTACAGTCTCTAAACTATTAACTTCAGCATGTTGCAAATTTGTTTTTTGTTTTTGATATTGTAAGTAAAACTTCATTATGTCCGGAACGCCAGGGACGGACTATGACCAATGGTTAACAACACAGAATTTTTACACAGATGACGATCGCAATCTGCCTGTATCAAAAATAAGTTCCCTGAAGAATTTGCCAACGATAATACCCTCTTGGTTCAACTCGGTCAAATTAACAGTTTAGGAAATATTTGTGATTTGGTCGCAGAACACATCGAGCGGCGCCTCCACCATTTTTTGTTTTTAATTTTTAATTGGACATAATTACTATGTTAGAACTTCCTTTAGACAATTTTACGATAATTTCGCGGATAGGAATTTTTTCGAGTAAAAATCTTATTTGCTTGGCCTAGATATTAACTCTTTCCACAAATTTCATCAACATCCATCGCTTTTTGGAATAATAATGCTCAATTTTCGAAAACTGATTTTTCCGCGTTCGACCTTTATTTCATTGTTAGCGAATTAGTGAAATATAACTTTATAGATACCTTAAATTGTAGGTAATTTAATTGCCTACAACGTAAAATAACTAATATTCCGATAGGTCGTCTAGATTTTCGTGGGCAGTAAAAAAGTGAAAAAACACTTAAATTTGCCAACGAGTTACTTTTATAATATTATCATACCTTTTTAACTAAATTTATTTTTTAAAAACATGTATTTTATTAAGTCACGTTTAGCCAATTCAACAAATTCAAAAACTTTTTGTCAGAATCCTATTAAATGAAGGCATTTTTAGTACCGAAGAGCATAGTTTGACCTATACAGGGTGTTTGTAAATAAGTGCGAAATATTTTAGGGGGTGGTCGCCGAAGATAAATGTGCATTTTTTGGGGTGATTCGAATATTTCTACTTGCAACAGTGGCGTTCGGGCGAGAATGCCACATTTTTTAATAAAAAAAAATGGTGCACCACTGACTTTTCCCGTCTTGATATTTTTTTAAGAAATCCGCTATCAATTCTGAATGACATTCGTAGGAGGAAAAAGTAAAACATATTTTACTGCAAGCAAGTTGTGTATTTTTAATTTCTATTAGGTAAATTATCTTGTAGGTTGCTGTCAATATTTCTAAATAAAATGCAACCATCAAACACAAACCCCCTGTATATCATAGGATTTTCAAAAAAATGTTGAATTTATTTGAATTAGCTTAAGAAATTTAAAATAATGCAATTCTCTAGTTCAAAATCAATTTAATTTCATCATATCTTGCCATTATCAGTAAACAAATAACGTTGATAATTCAGAGAGCAATTAAAAAACATATTATTAACAGATATAATTTGAAGGGTCGAAAAAACTCGAAAATAATGCACTAGAATATAATGTGGACTGCAGGGTGTCACCTAACGAACGTTACATACTTCAAAGGTATAATCTAGAACCCAAATGGTGTCGATTTAACCAAACTTGCTTAAACGAAAAATGTCGAAAAAAAATTCCAGGGTGTTAGTTTATTTTTTTATTTCCTGTTTTCTCCTTAATTCAAAATTGAGTTAATCGATTTGAACAAAATTTGCTGTTGCTTAGTTTCTTTTCATGAAGTATGTTGTGATTATTAGATTAAATCATACAGGACGTTCATTTTACTATAACCCTTTGCGAATATTCTTCTGTAACTTTTTTGTACGTTTAAATTTTTTCACGCAACCATCAGAAATAGGTAGATAATTTTATTCACTTGTAACTTTTTTTTGCGACCGTATATTACAAATAACATATTTTTTCCTATTAAATCAGAACGAATCAACAATCTTCAAGTGCCATAATAATTGTGAGAGACGATACTTAGAAACAGATTACAAATTTAATGTTTTAATCAACATTTTCCCCTTAACATTGGGAAATTTCACTTAATTGGAATATATGTGGTAACAACTTAAAGATAACCACACCAAAGGTAGATAAAATCTACAATTTGCTTATAAAAACTGGAAGCACAATGGAGAACAACAAACCGTTACAAACACGTCGTTGAAGATGCAGATCTCAGTATGTTTCTTGGCCATCGTCTGCAGTGCAGTGGCTCTACCAGCAGAAATCCCTTTTGAGGCCCTTGAGGAGGTAAGCAATGCCTAAAATTTATTTTCTCAGAAATTGTTTGAAATGCTAGAATGTCTACACGCAAAGACACTTTGGTCAAAAATTTCGATCCAAAATTTTCTGCGTTATTCAAATTTAATTGTATATTTTATCTGGTGATTTTGAGTTACAAACGTTTCAAGTAACTTGTTTATTTGAAAATCATGTAATTTCGAATATTTTGATACTATCATGTCTTTGTTCTAAATGTTGGTTGACCTTTGACTATAACGGAGATGCTTAGATAAATCAGAAAATTGGATTCATTTGCGAACATATTTAGTCACTTTTTAATGCAGCTGCTTCTAACTCGATGGTGGTATCTGCGACCTGTACAGAGACTGTACCGCGATAATTTATCAAGTCTCTCATAATTTAATTTTATTATTTACTAAGTAATTTTTTATCTGAAAATATCAGCTTCGGAATCCATTCAAAGAATCACTTAATTATCACAATAACCTGTTTAGTAAATTTAAACCTAGGAAACAAACAAAATAACGACACAACGGGCTCGAACAACATTATTAATTACTTTATTGACACGCGACAGCGTACCGAGATTTGGAATCACTTTATCCATTATTAAATTAACCCGAGACTCTAACACTAAGTAGACTGCTCAATGTGAAACCCAAGGAAGAACTGCCTGTTTTTTCGGAGAGCTCTCCTGAATTCGACACCTCGCTTCGACACGCCCATTTCTTGGGTCCAGACGTTTCTGTTCTTATCTTATTGGTGGGATCCCTGAATATCGGGACGCTTTGGCATAACTATGCCATGTTAATAGTTATCTAATGGACTGAATTTACATTTGTCTAAATAATTTTGAGACTAAACTTACAAACAACCTTCCTCTTGTGACTCCGCATAGCAATACGGGACGGATCTCATTTAATCTATTTTTATAGCTTGGAAAATCCGCCTAAAAACCAGCTATTTGACCTATTATTATTTTCCTGACAACATTCTAACAACTTATTCTTGGAATTCCTACGTTCTTTGGAATGTATTTTGCGCGTTATTTGAAATATCGATTTTTCGCTTTATACCAAATGCTTAACACATGGCCCCGACAGTCTAAGTGAACTTGTTAAAAAATGCTGCTAAATTTCTCCGAAGGACGACGCTAAACCTACTTGAGAGCCCTTAACTTTCGATAATTTGTGTTGACTGAAATATTTTACTTTTTGACCCATCCGTTCCGAGAACTAACAAATAAATTACTACGCGTTCCGGCTTTTGTTACAGTATAGAGTAAAAATATATCCGATTATCAATTGCGTCGGAAGCCTTCCGAACCATCCGGTGTAGACCTGCGTATTTTTTTCAGCTTGATTTATCAAAACTAACCCCGAAGAACGTCTACCTCGAACCAATCAACCCAGTGAAACCCGCCGACCTCCCGAGCTCCAGGATCGTAGGCGGCACTGAACTAGCTCCTGGTGCTGCACCTTATCAGGTCGCCATCATCGCCGACAGCAGCGACTTCTGCGGTGGCTCACTCATCTCTCCCTCCAGCGTTCTGACAGCAGCCCATTGCACCATCAGGTGAGACTATTAACTAGATGCCCTTCCTTTAGCACTAAAGCACCATTGCATCCCTTTTCCAGGGCCTCCTACGTGCAAGTCAGAGTAGGCGCCCACAACTACAACCAAGACGAAACCACCCAGGTGCGCCTTACCAGCGCGAACATCATCAACCACGAGTTTTTCGACGCCTCCCTTTACCTGAACGATATCGCGGTAGTGTTTCTGCCTTCGGCAGTTTCCCTCACTGATTCCATCGGGGTCGTCGATCTAGCCCCGGTTTCGGCAAGTACCTACGCGGGGTCGTGGGGCCTCCTGGCGGGTTGGGGCATAACTACCGATTCTTCTGCCAATGTGGCCGTCAGTACGTTACGAGGCGTCTACCTCAACGTCATCACCAACGTCGAATGCCGAAGCATCTACGGCAGTACTGTGCTGGATTCGCATCTTTGTACCTCCGGAGCAGGTTAGTACATGTCGAATATTGCCAACGCTTACTGTTCAGTGTAAACGTAGCTACGATGTTTGCGAAAAAACAAAAAATAAGAGCAATAATAAAAAAAGCAAATTGAACCTTGAAGTGTCTAGTTTCAGGATCGGAAAGTCAGGAATGTTGATCGTTGACCATCTTTAAGAAATCATAGGAAATCCTGCGAAAAAAACATTTTCAAAATTTTTGCTTCTCTTTCAAAAAGTACACGAGCTTCAATATATTTTTTGACAATTCTAGCTCTTTTAGATTGCTTCATTCTCTTTAATTCGAGCTATTCAACAACTTTGTACGACAATTTCTCGCTAAGTTATCGAGATTCAAAGCAAAAATGATTTTTTGGCTTTGGTAACACAGGACCACAAAAAAAAAATCGACGAAAGGCCTCCTCGGCCAAACCTATCGTATTATATGTTTCTTGGGTCGCTGAAACCGAATCTGCAACTCATTTGGTCCCATTACGTCAGAGTTTTTTTCTAACCTCAAAAAATAGCTGAAAAATGGTAGAATTCGACAAAATCAACCCTGCAACCTGTTAAAACCTTATAACTCCACACCCTTATGATCCCGAACGAGCTCGACAAGCCGTAAAATGATACTCGCAACCGTAAAAATACATAACCTCAAAATTGAATGAGCCCAATACCCAAAAACCCAAAATAAGCAGCGAATTAACTTACACATAGGGCACAAACCTTAATTTTTGAATAGTAAACCAATTAATTTAGGCGATTTTAGTGAAGAACAGGGCGAAAGATTCCATCAGGATTTGAAAGACTTCGAGAAGAGATATCAGGGTGTTTGGGATAGCCACAGCAGACTACTGCTGGATGTTAAAGAGAGACACCACAGTACAGCATAAAAGACAAGCACAACGAAGATCATTCGGTAACAAACGGACTCGTTATTACAGTAACAAAGAAAATACCTGAATGGATATTCACCAAATTTTCTATAAGAAAGTGTGAGGCAAGGGGATTCACGAAAATCACGCACCCCGGAGGAAACAGAGTCCTGCTACGTCCACGTCGTTGTTCCTGGATACGGCAAAATGTACGCACCACCAACTCGTAGATTTTTGTGCGTTTGAAGTTTCTTGGATTCTAATGAGTATCTCATTTCAATTACTCGGGTTTGAGGATCTTTCTGCGGCCAGGGTATCTAGGTTTGGAAGATTAGGTTTATGAAACTTGCTGTACCCACATTCTGTGGGTTTAGGATCTTGGGTTTGAGGGTTTGCTGTGCCCAAGGTATGTGGGTTTGGGAGCCCGGGTTTAGAGATCTTACTGCACTCAGGCTTTGTGGGTTTGGGAACTCGGGTTTAGAGATTTAACTTCATCCAGGGTATGTGGGTTTGGGAGCTTAAGTTTATGAGTTTCGGCCAGTGGCTTCTTTGTTTGTATGTCTCGCTGCTCGTGTGTGACGCTCGAAGTGATCGCCACCCTCACCCTTATTAACGCCTGCCCTGGTTTTGAAGTTTTTGGAATTTAGGGTTATTCAGCTTCGGGGTTTTGAGGTTTCAGATTGAGGCTTTGTCGTGTTTTCAGGTTGTGGGGTTTCGGGGTTTTAGGTTAAAAGTGTTGACTATTCAAAAATGAAGGTTTGTGCCCTATGTGCAAGTTAATTCGCTGCTTATTTTGGGTTTTTGGGTATTGGGCTCATCCAATTTTGAGGTTATGTATTTTTACGGTTGCGAGTTATCATTTTACGGCTTGTCGAGCTCGTTCGGGATCATAAGGATGTGGAGTTATAAGGTTTTAACAGGTTGCAGGGTTGATTTTGTTGAATTCTACCATTTTTCAGCTATTTTTTTAAGTTAGAAAAAAACTCCGACGTGATGGGACCCAAATGAGTTGCAGATTCGGTTTCAGCGACCCAAAAAACATATAATACGATAGGTTTGTCCGAGGAGACCTTTCGTCGATTTTTTTTTGTGGTCCTGTGTAATCAATACTACTTAACTAATGATCGTACAGAAAATTTAAGCAGGGTTTTGAAAATTTCAAGGTATCCTCTATAAGACGTTCTTGCCGTTTTTTGATACAAACAATTTTTTTTTTTGATGCAAGACACTTGATTAAAAAAAGGTAAAAATCGAGTATTTAAGGATTTTCGCTAAACTTGAGATAACTTTAACAATGAATAGACTAAGCATATTTTCGGTTTTTTTACCTCAGAGTAACCCTCAAAAGTTCAAATCGTTACAATTTTTCTTTCTTTATGATCCGCATGATTGAAATTGTCACTTGCTAAAAATCTATAGAAGGATAAATTCTGCATATTTTATTCGTTTTATTTTAAATTCAAAATGTTTTTTACTACGAAAAAATCCATACTTTTTCATCAAAAACTGTTAAATACCAAACAAAAAAATGAAAAAAAAAAAACATTTTTCGAACAAATTCAGTAAATGGTACCATACTCAAGCTTAGGTCTTACCAAATAGTCCAGGTGGTAGAGCATTCGAGGCTTTTTTATTTGAAGTCTTCTATTTTGTTGTACAGAAAAATACTAAATATTATGTAGAATAAGAATCAGAGTTTGCCTATTCCAAAATAACCCTTGCTAAAATCAGGGGAACAACAAACATACAAAAAAAAACGAAGTATGGCCCGTTTTTCGACATTCTTTCCCCGTAACATAGACAGTAAGCCCTAAATAAAAATAAAAGTCATTCTTTATTTTTTGTTTATTTGACGATTTTCTATAAAGTTACAATAGTCCAGGCGATATCTGTTTTAAAAAGGGTATACTTGGGTAAAACGCATATGATCGGAGATTTTTGCTTTAACGGCTTCTAAATAACATCAGAATTGATAATTTTTCCATACAAATAAAAAAAACGTGGGCTTAATTGTTATTGCAAAAAGGTATAAAAAAATTGCAAAAAAATTCATTTTTTTCTTGGATTTCTCGGCGAGAACTTAGCAACTATTCATTTTAGACAGAAATGGAAGAGGAAAAAAGTTTTGTAATTAAATTTTAAACAAGATAGAGTTAGTTGCAATTCGAAAAAATAATTATTGTTGTTGCAAAAATCGGAAAAATCATTTAAAAATATTGCAAAAAATGCTAGTTTATTTGTCAATTTTTTTCAGACACTTGAATAATACCTAGGATCTTCATACTTTTCCCAATTAAACTTCTTAGTGCATAGAATCATCACACCAAATTTCATTCAATTCGGTTTGATAGTTTTTACATAATAATTGTTTAAATTTTTTATATTTTTTAAATTAAAAAATTTTCAAAATCAAATTTCTAAAAATCTAAATCCTTTGAATACTTGAAAATTTCACCACAGAAAGAAGAGCTCTCAAGCTTTAAAATGATTTTTGAAATATTCAAATCGGACGATTAGGTGAACCGTGGTGATTGTTTAAACATTTTCGCAATTTTCACGCTTATAAACAATTGCAATAATTTAATGTTTTTTTCATTTTTTTTTATTTTAAAATATGGTTTGAAAGTACTCGGAAAGACGAGTATTTAAAAAAAATACTGATGATCCGCCCATTATTTTCGGAGTTATAGCCCGTTAAAGTTAACCCTTATTTACAGTAAAACTATAAGGGTATAAGGGCTGTTTTTTGAACTAATAGATTTGTCATTCCGAGTACTTTCCAGATATAAATTTTCAAAATTTGCAATCACGGGCGTCCCATTTAAAATGTCACTCAAAGATATTCAAGCCCGCGTGAAATCAATGTGGTATCAGTGGTGGGGGGAACAAACACACTCCGATCTAATTCTCGAGTTCAAAACTGCGACGCTCGGAAAAATTTCACGTATCAGTTTCTAATGGACCAATTTCGATGATTTTTTTTAAATTGATGTCTCACAACTTAAAAAATTCAATTATCATATTTTCAACTACCTTTTATTATTAATTATTTGACTTTTGACATGCCGATAAACAGTTACTTTAAAAAATGATTCATTTATTATGTTTATTTATTTACTATGTTAATATTCACGACCAAAATTTTTGCATGTTGCACCAGGTAATACTAGTAAGTTTGTTTAAATATTATAAAATTGTTTAAACAATAATTATTTAAATAAACAACTGAAAATTGGTATTAATTTTTAGTTGTACGATAAATTTCTAAAAATCTTTAAAAAAAAATAAATTGTGAATTATTGTAATTATAATTTTAATTTTTTCGTTTACTTTCAAAATATTTATTTAAAATTTAATTTTTTATTTATATAAAAAAGTATAAGAATCTTTTGGATACTTCAATAAACAGTACACACTTTTCATGATTTTTCAAATTTTAAACTATTTATTTCAATTTTTATTTACATTTAATCTAATCTAATTCTTTTACTAGTTGGTGATTTTTCACATGCCTCATCAGTATTATCACAATCTATTTCGTCGTCGATTTCCTCCTGCAACTGCAAAATATCATTTTCTAACGACTCTGAAATCTGATTGTCGAGTTCTCTTGCACTTTCTTCTGACATTCTTCTTCAAAATCGATTTTGAACTCGTCTACTTTCACTGTTTTGTAAGCATTTTTACACATTTGCCCTTGGCAATGGGTGTAATACTTCTTCAAAATCGATTGAAAAAAACATTAAATTATTGCAATTGTTTAGAAGCGTGAAAATTGCGAAAGTGTTTAAACAATCACCACGGCTCACCTAAGCGTCCGATTTGAATTTTTCAAAAACAATTTTAAAGCTTGAGAGCTCTTCTTTTTGTGGTGAAACTTTCAAGTATTCAAAGGCTTTAGATTTTTAGAAATTTGATTTTGAAAATTTTTTAATTTAAAAAAAATAAAAAATGTAAACAATTATTATGTAAAAATTATCTAACCGAATTGGATGAAATTTGGTGTGATGATTCTATGCACTAAGAAGTTTAATTGGGAAAAGTATGAAGATCCTAGGTATTATTCAAGTGTCTGAAAAAAATTGACAAATAAACTAGCATTTTTTGCAATTTTTTAAATGATTTTTCCGATTTTTGCAATAACAATAATTATTTTTTCGAATTGCAACTAACTCTATCTTGATCAAAATTTAATTACAAAACTTTTTTTCCTTTTCCATTTTTGTCTAAAATGAATAGTTGCTAAGTTGTCGCCGAGAAATCTAAGAAAAAAATGAATTTTTTTGCTATTTTTTTAATACTTTTTTGCAATAAAAATTAAGCCCACGTTTATTTTTATTTGCATAGAAAAATTATCATTTCTGATGTTATTTAGAAGCCGTTAAAACAAAAATCTCCGATCATATGCGTTTTACCCAACCCGAAACAGATACCGCCTGGACTACAATAACTCCGAATCAGAAAAGTTGAATTGTGCGTTAACAATGGGCGAAAAATAGTAGAAAATCATATGAGCAATTTTTAAAATAAGTAAATATTTATAAATTTGATGAAACTTTGTGAAAAAATAGTGAAACAGAATTGACACATTCTGTCAATTCTACCGTAAAAATTTAAAAAAGTTTATCGGGTACTGTGAGTTTAATTTAAGGTTTAGAAAGCACACAATTTTTTAAAGATACTTGTTGTCATAATAAACAATGATCAATAGCTATTTTTACACTATTTAGATTTTTTTTTAATTTTTCAATATTTTACTCTACCGTTTGTTATCCAGCACCCACCACTTAGGTTTGTAGCATCCTTTTCCGGATACCCTACATATTTTCAAGTGCTATACAAAAAATTGCATCTAGAACTACACGTCATATTTGGCACACCATTAATAAAACTAAGAAAAAGTAGCGATCCCAAGTTGGAACCTTGGGGAACGCCTGATCATTCGAAGCGACACCACTACATTTATTAACGCTTAACAAAATATTTCGTAATAAGAAACAAGTAGTTATAATAAAACATCAGCACATACAGGCACAATTTTTTTCTAATTAAGTAAAAATTATAAATGTGTCTCTTTTTTCAGGAATTGCTGGTGGTTGTAGCGGCGACAACGGCGGTCCTCTGGTGATCGATGGGGTCCAAGTCGGGTTGGTAGCTTTCTTCCCAATCAGATGCGAAAACGGAAATCCCACGGGATTCACTAGGATCAGCTCGTTTAGGTCCTGGATCGCCCAGAACGCTGGCGTATAAAATAGCATGATAGCTTGACGATTTAGAATATTTAAGTTGTTCAATAAAGTACTTCGAAAATGGAAAGTTGCGTTTTGAGTTTGTACTTACTTGATGTAATACAATAAAGTAAAACAAGTGGTCAAGTAACGGTTAAACGAAATAAAAACAAATCATGCGATTAGAAAGCGAAAACTTACGCAAAATTCAATAAAATGTAGGTTTTGTATCAGTTCAAACGAATCAATACATTCTACAGCAACTAACGATAGGTTATATTGCACTTTAAACAAATTTATAAATATTGAAGCTGATTTTAATATTACCTTTATCAGTTTCAGGGATATCCAAAATAAAAAATAATAATAATAGGCCTTTTAGGTTTTTTAAATATACAGGGTATTTCCTAAGTACGATCCGTAAAAGACGTAGATGAAATGCATCTGAGTCATTTCAGTTTCAGTAAAGTTATTCGTTTTCGAATTTTATTCTTTAATCTGCAGTGTTGATTGACAATTTACAACTACCACAACAAGTAACTAAGACAACAAAAAAAAAAAGGTATAGGTACTATATTATCTCTTATTTCTGTTGCCGCTGAATTAAATAAATAAGTTTTTTTCTGAAAACAATAAAAATTAAAAAAAAATCCATTGGCGTTCTTAGACCAGGGATATGAGGAAAATGCCGTGACTGTTGAGTAGCCAGGGATCTGTAAAGTTTTTCATAAAATTTGGGTGAATTTTAGTATAATATGTACAAAACCCACACACCATCAGGTGAGGTTTTTTAATAATTAACAATAAAAGGTCTAAAATAACCCAAAATATCACTTTTTTGCCTACCAGAAAAAAAACGGTAATTTTTATTATAAAGTGAAAGTAACCGACTTGTAGGGAATAAAAAAAAATTTTAAATGGCGGTTTTTAAAATCCCATACGATAATTTGTTGCTCGGGAAATTGCAAAAAACTGTCAAAATTCGATTATTACTAAATAAACAATAAGTTTTGCAAAAGTCAACCTACGACTTTGATATTACATAAATAGTTGACTTTTATAGACCTTAATATGTGATTAAAATTTCAGACCGATTCATCCAATAGTTTTTGCAAAATTCCAAATGTTTATTCCAGAGGCATTATTTTTGCAATAACTTGATACGCAAAATTACCAGGATATTTTAATTCTGCGTATGTCATATGAAAGAGAAAGACTTCTTTTATTGGAAGAAATTACGTATTTTATTGCAAAAAAATTGTTTTTTATCACTGCAAAAACGTACCACAAAAACACTGTCATTTTTGTCTTATAAACAATTAGAATAATGCCATTATATTTAGAGAGATTATTTTTCCATATTCGTAAAGCTGGTATTTTTACACAAATTAAAAAAAAGTTACTCTAACTTAATTTGGGGCAAAGCTAGACACTTTTTTAAAAAAGTGCCATTTCCAAGATAAAGAGTTTCTATGTGAAATTTTTGAGGACGATAGCTTTGTAACAGCATCTCTGATTGTGAGCATGCTCCCAATACTGACTTCGATACAAGAAGACCTGTGAGTCACTGGATGGATGGGGAACCCACAAATCCACGAGCAAATTGATAGAGCAAGTTATATCTCTGGAACTTGTTGACCGATTTTGATGTTTCTATTTTTAATTTGGGGTACCTTCTTGCGTACATCACGAATATGCATTTTGTTAATAAATAAAAATTTATATTAATCCAGTAATTTCTTTAAACATTAACAATTTTTTTTTGCAAAATATTGTGGCGGCATGTTACAATTACATAATTATATTTAATTAGCAAATAAATTTGTTTTTGTAATTAATATCACATTAATTAAGTTGTATTTAGAGTAAATGAGATTAGGAATAAGTACATCATTAATTATAGAGCTTTATACTCCGCGGTCGAAATTATAGAGAGTGACTAAGAGATAATATAAAAACACTATTACCATAATGCGTATAAAATATAAAATGATTTTATAATTATTTGTCTTTGTGCCGCTCGCTACGCACATCGCTTTTGCACTTGGTAGGAAATAGGGAATTGCTTTTTTAGTGGGTGTAAACGGACTTGATTTACGAGTCCTGAGAAACGTCATAGCATAAGCGTAGACGAGGGGTCTAATTCCATGGCTATAATAAATTTATAAATTAGAAAAACACAACTGGGACGTTTCAAAATGCTGTAATAATTAAAATGGATCAAAATGCCGATTATAGTAAACCGTATAAAATATTAGATGTTATGTTTTATTATCTTTTTTCATTATTTTCTATATCTTGTTGCCTTTTACGCAGGCACGCCAATGGATTTTCGTTCCCGGCACGCTTCATCCCCCTTACTAGTCCAAAAGCTAGCGATGAATCACTCTCTATAATTTCGGCCGCGGAGTATAGGTACCCAACGTGTTTTACCATGGTTAGAAGTAGGTACACGACCGAGAGGGCAAATTTATCTTAGATCAGGCAAAGAAACGACATTATCAGTATGGGTTAAGTCTTGCTCCCGATCGGTCGTGCTGTCCTGTAAAGAAGCGTTCAATAAAGTTATATTGTTACACGTTTCGTTTTTCTTTGGTTGAACTCGGAGCACCCATAATATCAACATCTTTTGTATTTTTTTGTAATGGAACATTATAGGAATGATTAAATATCACTTTTTAATAAATTAATATTGCAATTAACTAAGTATTTTGTTTAAACTTTTACCTAAAAAAAAAAAAAAATTCTAAATTATCAACATTTTCGGAGTTATTTTGACGGGAAGTTACAGATATAGGTTAAATTTTTTTCTTATTAATAAATTAACATTTAAATAATTGAATAATTTGTTTCTACATTTTATGACGAAAACGTCATATCGAGTGCTTGCCCGGTTTCATTGAAAAGAACAGGACGTGTCAATTATTTTTTTAAATATTTGTACGCAACTATGTCGAATGTTTGTTCGCTGGAAGTAGATATTGCATTCTTTATATCACTGGTTGAAACCAGACCTGTCCAGCGGGACAAAACTTTAACCTTCATATTTCTTGTTTTTTTTTTATTGCGACGACATCGGCAATAGCCAAACTACATAAATGCCATGCGTCTACGATCCATTTCTTATCGTGATAAAAATGGAACTTCGAGACTAATATCGGCCAAACCGGTTTGAAAATTAAATTACATGTGAAAGAGCCATAAGTGTATCGTCCTGTGTCTTTCCTGTGCAATTTCTTATTAAAATAACAAATGAAGGAAGTATTATGTGGATATCCGCTAGAGGGGATCGCAATGCGTTAGTGTCAGATAAATCAATTATCTACGAATCGATCGATCAATTATAAAAAGCCGAACCACCTTGATGTGGCCTTCTAGATCCAGAAGTGAAGCTGAAGATGAAGGTCGTGGTTTATTTCTTGGCTGCTGTAGCATACGCTACGACTTTGCCCATAGAGATCGATTTTGACACACCCGATGAGGTAAGCCAAATACCTGAAGTGAAGCTAATTTGTTGCCTTCGAAATTAGAAATATAATAAAAGATTCCTTTCTATACACGTAAAATTAATGGCAGTAATTGCAAGTTGTTATCAGTATTAGGATTTGTTATGGATTTAAAATATCTACAGCTGATCTGTAACGAGATCCTTGTATTAAAAACTATTACAAATTCATGTATTTTCAGCTTGAGTCAAAACTACTTCCAAAGAACGTTAACGTCGAACTAATCAATTCCACAAACCCTGGAGTTGATAAACCAAGGGACCTTTTTGGAACCAAGATCATTGGAGGGACCGAGGTAGTTCCAAATTCTGTCCCATACCAGGTTGCTGTCATCATCGACAGCACTGGCTTGTGCGGTGGTTCCCTGATCTCCACCAACCATGTCTTGTCTGCAGCTCACTGTACCATCAGGTAATCCATTCGACGAACGTCTTCTCCAAACCTGATATTTCATTTGCTTCCTTGCTTCCAGGGCCTCTTTTGTGCAAGTTAGACTCGGAGCTCACTACTTCAACCAAGAGGAAGCCACCCAGGTGCGCATCACCAGCACCAGCATCAAGAACCACGACTCCTACAATCCCGTCGCCGTCGCCAACGACATTTCTATCATCTTCCTACCTTCTTCTGTAAAAACTAACGATCATATCCAAGTCATTCCTCTAGCTGCTGCAAACGCTGGTACCTTCGAGGACTCCACCGGCTTCCTAGCGGGATGGGGAACGACTACCGACGCATCCGGTCCTTCACCTGCCCTAAACGCCGTTCACGTCAGAATCATCAGCAATATAGTGTGTAGGAACTTCTACGGGGGGTTGATCACCAGTTCCATCCTGTGCACTTCCGCAGTCGGTAAGTTTGTTACAAAATTTGTTAAAGGTGAAACAGGAGATTTTTCCAGGGCCTGTAGGTCCTTGCAACGGCGACTCTGGCGGTGCTTTGGTAGTGGACGGGGTACAAGTGGGTGTTACGTCTTTTGGTACTTCATCTTGCGAACGGGGAAACCCCAATGGTTTCGCCAGGATCACCTCCTTCAGGGCGTGGATATACGAAAATACTGGTATATGAATCTGACTGAATATATTGTATAGTTTTAGTTTTTCTAATAAAGTATATAAAACACAATTTGAGGTTTTTTTTTACCAGAAGAAAAGCATCAAATTCTGAATCTCGTGGGACGAAAAGTCATGCCTTTGGCGTTTGCGTTTGAAGTCATCTATTTTGTTGTACGGAAAAATCCCAAATATTATGTAGAATAAGAATCCGAGTTTGCCTGTTCCAAAGAACCGTTGCTAAATTCAAGGGAACAACAAACATACGAAAAGAACGAAAAATGACCCGTTTTTCGACATATTTTTCCCTGTAACATTGAAAGTAAGTCCTAAATAAAAAAGTCATTCTTTATTTTTTTGTTTATTTGACGATTGCGAATCAAAAAAGTTGAATTTTGCATTAACAATAGGCGAAATATAGTAGAAAATCATACGTATACTGGAGCAATTTTTAAAATAAGTAAATATTTATAATTTTGATGAAACTTTGTGAAAAAATAGTAAAACATAGAATTGACATATTATGTCAATTCTACCCTAAAAATTTAAAAAAGTTTATCGCGTACCTTGGGTTTAAATTAAGGTTTAGAAAAACGTAATACTTCGTATTACTAGTGATCCACGTCATATTTAACTTTTATTTTCTGAGTGCACTTGTATACCAGGAAAATTAGCGAAAATAAAAGAGAAACTCGAAAAAGTCCTATCCGCGAGATTATTGCAAAATTGTCTAAAGGAACATAATACAAGACATCTCTCATCTCGTGAGACAAAAACTTTTATTAGCTAACTTTTCTATTTAAACAAATAAGTGAGGAAAACAGTTTTTTCACTTTGCAGGGAAAACCATCAATTTTAGCGAAAAGTGACTCTCAGACAGCTTATAGGGAGTAAAATTATCTACAAAATGAGACTGGTTAAATTAAAATCGGTTAATAAACAAAAAAGTTATTGCAAAAAAACAAGAAAAGTGCCCATTTTTTAATTTGTTTATAACTATCGCATTTATTGTTAAAATTTTATAAAACCTATGACAAGTTGAGGGTTTTGTCATACTTTAAAAGTGTGCCAAAAGTGGGCGCTGTAGGTGCAATAGTTTTCGCACAATTCAATTTGTTTATAACGGAGGCTCCAAAAGTTAGGAACTTTAAGCCTGTACTGGCGTTAATTTTCAACCAAACATGATTCTGAAAACGTCATTGTAATCTTAAAGACGTAATTAAGCGACCTATTAAAAAATATCACCGTTTTTTTGACATTAACATTCTCAAATTGTGCATTAAAAAGCCATGCGTTTTTCGCTTATAAACGAACGAACGAACGAAGTAGCGAAATAGTAGTTAACTTTACCAAAATGAACGTTTTCAGTTATTGTTCAATGCCAATCGTAATACCTACTAATATTGGTAATAATAATTGGTAATCTTTTTGTGTACTTACAGTAGTGTAAAGATATTAGACGATTATTATTAGAATTTGTGTGGACTTTGTACTGATACTATTTGCAGATAGTAAAAGTCCCAGTTTTACTCATCATAGTCCGGTCAAATTAGTCATAAAAATAGTGGTAAATNTTTGACACTTTATTTCTAATGGTGTACCCAAGGTCTCCACCAAAATTTAGCTCTGTCGGAATTTTCGTTATTTGAAATGTCTATTTTGTCCCTTTGAACTCTTGGTATTTAGTATAAGTCAAATTATTTCAAATAATCGTTACACAACATGATTTATTTGATCTAAGCTAGTAGAATTAAACTTTTAATACTCCAGTTGAATTAGATCATAAAACCCGAAGACTTGAAAAAATTATTAGTAGACATTTTATAGCACTTTATGACGGGGAAGAGTATATAGAACAATATTATCAAAAAAATGTAACTAGAAAGAAGTGACGCTAAGTAGGAAAATTGAAAAAACACGTAAATTTGCCACTTATTTGTAATTTGCCAACTTAGCGTCACTTATTTCGAGTTACTTTATTGTAGTACAGGAAATATAGAGTTGAAGGCGACTTTTTGTTTCAGCAAGCTGAATTTATCACTATAGATGCTAAATATTATGTACAATAACATATTAGTTTCCCCAGTCATAAAAATGGGGGGAAGATTGTTTACGGTGTGGTTAATTGCATAATTTTTACGTACATTCACGTTTTCCGCTTATAACTTTTTTCCGTTCATTTCCACGAGAAAACAGTAATGTACTTTTTTTTTTCGTCTTCAAAAGACCTACAAAACTAGCTCTCGAGCGTCAAAAAATATTGATTAGATCAAAAGTTATAAAC
Organism: Anoplophora glabripennis; assembly: GCF_000390285.2. Lineage (NCBI taxonomy): Eukaryota > Metazoa > Arthropoda > Insecta > Coleoptera > Cerambycidae > Anoplophora > Anoplophora glabripennis. Next base: position 90,600 of record NW_019417025.1, on the reverse strand, counting down.
AGAAGAAGTTTTGATTTAAACATTTATAAACTGAATTATTATTACCAGAACGTTTTGGCATCGCATCTTCTCATTCCTTATCACCGTCTAATAACTCACACGAAATCTGGAATCGGTAAATTGAATAGTTTACAAGTTATGGCCTTATAAACAAATTAACTAATGATTAGTCTGGACGATCCCGAGGATCTTCCACAATCGCACTGATTTTTTTCGTGGTAGATTTCATAATAATACATTGAAATCTATTATTTTTTTTAAATTTCAAATTTGCAACCTGAATTTTTTTTATTTTTTAGCCTTAGTTGCAAAATGAAATATACGACGCACGCGCGTG
>NW_019417025.1:84963-87597 GCF_000390285.2 Anoplophora glabripennis | reverse complement strand
ATTAGTAGAATTTTCGACATCTACTGAAAATATAATTTTTATGATAAATTTTTATTTCACTTATTGATATTATATTTACAGGGTGAATTTTAAATGTATATTTGAAAAAGAGGTATAGTTTATCCTATACAGGGTGTTTTTGAATGGAGTAGCATAAATGATACCAGTGAATCTACATTTCAAAAGAACACGATCTGCAATAAATCGCCTTAATAAACTTTGATGGCCCATATCTCTTCAGGGGTGAACATTTTACTAAGGCGATTTTTTGCAGATCGCGTTCTTTTAAAATGTAGATTCACTGGTATCATTTATGCTACTCCATTCAAAAACACCCTGTATATGTACCCTTCCCCGTCATAAAGTGCAATAAAATGTCTACTAATATTATTATTTTCACGTTTAAACTCTAATGCGACTGGAGTATAACTTATTCATTTTGCACTACGTATATTATTGTACCCAAGTACTTTGATATCACAGTTATTAACTTTTGAGTACGAAATTCCCAATTTTATTACACCGTCAACGTCTGAAGATTTAAAGGAAAACTTACGCAAGGTAAATAAACAGTGATATTCCAAGAAGTATCAGAGATAATCGTATTTTTTTAAATAATCTGATCAGATAAAATATAACTATCGATAACAAGACACATCTACCTATCTGTCGCAAAGATATCGTCGAAGATGAAGTTCACGTTGTGTTTTTTGGCCATCATCTACAGTGCTGTGGCTTTGCCTGCACATGTAACTTTTGAAACTCCAGATGAGGTAAGTAAAATTTAAATTTTTTATGAAGCAGAATGTCATCAGTACACTGCCAATTGTTAATCCAAATAATGGTTATACAGGGATGGCCAGAAGTACGGAATAAAATTCATATCTTTTGAATGAGTTAATTTTTTTTAAAACGCCGAAACACGTTAACTGATTTTGATNCACAACTATCGCTTTTGGTTCCAGGAAAATCCACACTGGACATGCGAATCGCATACGCAGCATCCACAGAAAGTTAATGTATGGACAGGTATCATCAACAACAGAATCTTGGGCCCATTCTTTCTTGAAGAAAGTCTTCCTGCCGCACGCTACCTGGATTTCCTAACATTTGACCTGATACCTGGCCCTAGCTGTGGTTTTCCCTCATGAAATTGATCCAGATATACCGAATGAAAGAATTTGGTTCCAACAAGATGGCACTCCCCCACATTTTGGTATTGATGTTCGAAGATACTTTGATGAAATGTTTTCAAATCGCTGGATTGGTAGACGGGGTACAGTTGAATGGCCGCCAAGACCCCCCGATTTAACACCCTTGCATTATTTTCTTTGGGGATATTTGAAAGAAAGAATCTACTAGGACAGATAGGATAATATTGAGAATTTAAAGAACAAGATTAGGGCGGAGATGCATAACTTACCAGATGAAGTCATTCAAAATGCTGTGGACAGCTTTTACTATTGTCTTGGAGAATGCCAAATAGTGAATGGAGGACATTTCCAGCATTTGCGACATTGAGTTTATTTTTGTAAATTATCTATAGTTGCTTCAATTTCTAAATGAAAAAAAACGTGCTATTGAGAAAATAAAACTTGTTTATTTGGTTGGATTCGGTTTTCTATAAGCTTTTCAACGAGCCCCCTCATGCCTTATGTTTCCATTTGAAAAATAAAGTAGGGGTAGCTGGGGGTTAGGAGTTTGAAGAAAAATTAATTATTATACAGGGTGATTCAGTCATAATGTCATTAATTTTAAGAGCAGATAGAGAAAAATGAGTATAATACGATGGCGTGATTAAAAAAAAATTTAAATGCATATTTAAGCTGAAAAAAAATATTTTCAAATCATTATTTAACCCCCTTTTCAGGCTGTTACTGACCGGCTGACGTCACAATATTATGCACGGCTACGATATGAACCTATGAACAACGCGCCCTAGATGCAACGTTGCCATATTTATATATTTTCGCTCATATAAAGACAATAAATAAACGGTTTTGCTCACGTCAACCAATAATAATTTAAAATGCTATAAATTATTTTTTATTTATGCAATCAACATATTAAATTGTTATTGTTGCCCAGCAAGAACCTCGAGGTCTGAGCATGCCTTGCCAAAAATCAGTTTTTATTAGCATCATAATTTTAATATTTTAACAACATTTGCTGTAAGCCCGAAGGGGAAGGTTTTCAAACAATTCTACTAAAAATTAGTAACGCGGCCCATTCAGATGTTCAGGTAGAAAATGCGGCCCAATTAAACGATCGCCATTGACATTGACACCGAATCTCCTCTGAAAGCTATACCACCGACGAGTAGTGTGCGGGTAGTAGTGTGTTTCATCTGACCAAATGTGACTATTATGGCTGCAAAGAAATTAGCTGTTTCACTTTAAATAAGATTTAATATTGAAGTTACAAAACCCCAAAAGTTCAAATAATTTAAATTTCATTTCATAACCATTTCAATTTCGTTACAGAAATAATGTCATAAAAAACCAACACTCACTAGATAAATTATAAAGAGAGGATAAATTGTATGCAGTATTTAAATATTGACTGCAATTAGAAGAGAGACTTGTATATTCCATAAAAAAACAATGGGACGGAGACAAATAAACAACTCGGTAC
>NW_019417025.1:81859-84169 GCF_000390285.2 Anoplophora glabripennis | reverse complement strand
GTGTATAGCAACCCGATATAACACCTATTAAAGTTCTTGAAAAGACCTTTAAATTGAGTGGTGGTAGAAGTCGTTAGCATGAAAACTAATGAAGTTACAATCAAAATAAAATTATTGTCTTGATTTTTGAGAAAAAAAAAACGGTATTAAAATTAATGACTTGACGGAAAAAAAATTAAACGTATTCCTTATGCAGTTTACTTTATTTATGTATTAACAGTAGATTCTGGGAATTTGAACAATTTTAGAAGACTAAATTAAAAAAAAAATTTCATTTACTTTTGAATAAAATTTTTCAATTTTTTGAAAAATCGCCTTTTTTCAAAATATTTCAAAAACTAACAATGTTATAAAAAAATTATCGAATAAAAAATTGTAGGTTTTTTCTTACTGAACAATTTGCTTTTTTTTTAATTTCTGTAGGACAAAATTTGACTGAGTTATGACCGTTAGAAGCTCAAAACTAAGCTCCCTTTCCTGAGCCCTTTTAGCTTACAAATCTAAAAAACGAAGAGCTCCAAAAAACTGCAAATCACAGAACTTAAAGTGCTTTAATCCCTACAAATTGGTTTTTTGAGTAAATTTATAACTTTAAAATTACAAAAGTTATGGTAAAAAAATTTAATCGCATTTTTTCGGTAAAATTTTCGGAGCGGGTAAATTACCATCATCTTTGTGTATTTTGGAGCACTTGTGAATTGATTTGACTAAGTATTTTAATAATATACATACACACACTTATCCATTTATAATATATATAAAAATTTTTTATTTGATATCAATTTAATAAAAAAATATTAATNGGTAAAATTGGTGCGCGCAGAGACGGAAAATGTAATATATTTGCACTAAATTTGCAATAACTTTGGTTAAAGTTAATCTTTTTTTAATTTTCAAAAAAATATATGTTTGTTGTGAGAAAACGTAATAATTAACAGATAAAAAATTGTACTAGCTATAAAAATAAACTTTTTACAGCCATTTAAACATTCAATTTGTTAACAACAATTAAACTGACCACTTTCAGGCTTTGCCACCAAGTTTTTTGGTTTCGAGAAGTCAAAATACTTAAAAATAAGTTATTTGCAGCCGTGGAATTCTGTTTGGCTACGGAAACCTATCTGGCCCCTAGCCCCTAGACTAATACGAGTGTAGTAGCAAAAAGTTGTCGGTCTTTTATCAAAGGAAAATCGTATCAACAAATTTAATTTAAAATCTAAAATACGGGCTATGTTTTCGTAGTAGCTGTAGTCGCCCAGGTGCATCGAGTGTACGAAGTGGTCGGTTATATGTCAAATACTAACCTGGCGAGCTTGAACCTGAACTTGGCAACGCTGTTCCTTTAGCCGACAACTGTTCGTGACATTACGTTACAAAATTTTCCGAGCATCCGGGCACCCGCAGGGCAGCCCTCGTAGCGGGAGTTATGGGTTGATTTCCTTCATTTTTAAAAGTCGAGTAAAAAATTTTTTTTTCCGATTTTCTGTCTTTATTAAGCTTTCCGAATACGTGGTTAAAATTAATGACATTATGACTGAATCACCCTGTATATGAATGGATTGACGTGAAATTTGAACTGTAGCTAGGGAATAACCCAAGAAACAAAAGTTATATAGTGCCGATGTGTGCTTTTACCCTAGAGGTGGATGCCACCCCTTCTGGATGGTGGGATTTTTTAATTAAAAATAAGCAAAAAATGTTCTATAAGAATTTTTTGTACAGTCAATACTTTTTGAGTTATTTGCGCCTAAACATGTTCGTTTTTACCCCAAAATGCATGTTTTTGAGCCATTTTTCGCGAATCTCTCAAAAACTACACGTTTTATCAAAACAATGATCATAAGCAAAATTGAAGGTAATTAAATAGCAAAGAGATTGCTTTTTTATTTTTTGTAGGTGGCATAGAACCCCAGTTATGACTCCCAGAAGTTGAAGTCAATTTCGAAGATAGCTATAATCGAAACGTTCAACGTCCTGTAGCGGAAAAATTAAAGGTTTTTCGAGGAAAACTTATATAACACCTATTAAAGTTCTTGAAAATACCTTTAAATTGAGTGGTGGTAGAAGTCGTTAGCATGAAAACTAATGAAGTTACAATCAAAATAAAATTATTGTCTTGATTTTTGAGAAAAAAAAAACGGTATTAAAATTAATGACTTGACGGAAAAAAAATTAAACGTATTCCTTATGCAGTTTACTTTATTTATGTATTAACAGTAGATTCTGGGAATTTGAACAATTTTAGAAGCCTAAATTTAAAAAAATATTTCATTTACTTTTGAATAAAATGACATCTGTTAATAATGCTGA
>NW_019417025.1:69937-75818 GCF_000390285.2 Anoplophora glabripennis | reverse complement strand
AACTCTTTGGCAACTCTTGGGAACTCTTTGAAAAAATGCATGAGAGTTCCGAGTTCATTGAAGGTTATTAAAACCACAAAATAATATTGAGACGGTGTGTATTAAATCTTGTATAATTGTGCATTCAAAAACCCTCTCACACAAATACATATACACACATATAATTAGACATGGACATATTCCTACATAAAATACTCACACGCATACAATTTAATGAAAACTTAAGGGACTGTACAAGCATTAAACATAATATTTAAAAAAAATGAATTTTTGCCGTTTTTGGCCACTAAAAATTGCCGTAGAGCCTAAAGATGTGCATTTTGAGCTTCGACCCCACTGACACTTTTGATCAGGGGTACAAAACGAACAATTTCCCAAATTTGTAGCAAATTTCACCGGAAGACCGTTTTCCATATAAAATGTGCGGGGTCTAGTTAAAAAAATAATTTTAACTAGAGGATACTTGATGTCCCTTCGAAGAAAATGAGTTAAAAAAGAATGTTTTAGTCACAACCCTGCTCCCGGAATTAGAAAATGGGCCTTTTTGCAAAAATGGGATGAATAAATGGAATTTTGCAAAAACTATTTGACCGATCGAGCCCATCTTTTGCACATCTCTTAATGATATAAAAACTCACATTTTGGGAAATATTTGTGAGATTTTATTAATTATTTAAAAAGTTATTAACAATTAAAGAAAAAGCACTTTTTCCGTTTAATTTTGCAATAACTTTTTTGTTTATATAGCAATTTTAACTTATAAAGTCTCATTTTAAAAGTGAGTTTATCTAGATCAAATCGTCTGTTGACCTTTTTTGCTAAGATTAATATTTTTTTTTACAATAACGCGTACAACGAAAAATGACGAATTTTTGACCTATTTGTTGATAAAAAACAATGACGCTATACTTTTTTCATGACCCATTTGATGAGACGCCTTTTGTACTATCATTCCCAAAACTTTTCAACAATAAAATCACACCCAGTAATTAATAAATTTCAAAATGTTTTCTTTCCTGGTTTATTAGTAAACTGGTCGTTGCTAGCCGAAGTAATATACACGACTGACTGCTGATTTTCCAGCATAAACTAACTTCGACGACAAGTTAGTTTCGTATTGCACTCAGTCGTTTCATTGATAAACTTACAGCCACTTGAAGATCATGATGGTCTTCCAGGATCCCGAGTCATCGGAGGAAACGAGATCCAACCAAACTCCGCACCCTACCAAACAGCCGTACTCTTAAACGGTACATTCGTCTGTGGCGATTCCCTGATATCAACGATTGCGGTCTTGACAGCTGCACCGTCGAGTAATTCTAAATGATCTACGTTCAAGCCTCGTACCAAGCTTTTGACTTTATTCTGTTCCAGAGCCTCATTCGTAGTGGTTGTCCTGGTGGCCCACAACTTAACCCAAGTCGAAGACACCCAGGTGCGAGTAACCAGCCTCGACTTCGTGAACCACGAGGAGTACACGGAATTCTTAGAGAACGACGTCGCGATAGTCTTCCTGCCGTCCCCCGTCACCCTTGGTGGTGCTATCCAAACTATCTCGTTACCTCTCTCTTCTGCTCCAAGTTATGAAGGCAATTCCGCCTACTTAACCGGTTGGGGAAAGACCGCAGACGACTCCGCTGTATCTCCCGTCCTAAGAGGGGTGTCCCTTGACGTCATCTCCAACGAAGAGTGCGCCGTTAGGTATATCCTCGTGAGAACGTCCAATATCTGTACCTCCGGAGTGGGTGAGTCTACTCCTCTTTCCTTTCTGTAAAAAATTGTAACTACCTATTTCTGTAGGGGTGGTAGGTGCTTGTAACAGTGATTCAGGCAGTCCTCTGGTGGTCGACGGGGTCCAAGTGGGTATCGTGTCCTTCGGTTCGGGAAGTTGCGTTGATGAGAGCCCCACGGGATTCACTAGAGTCAGTTCCTTCAGGGAGTGGATACGACTGAAGGCTGGAGTTTAATTTGTAATTGTAATATATGGTAGAATGTGGAAAGTTGAAACAATACACGAATGTAAATCAATCAAGTGTTTATTCTTTGTATTCAGTAGTTCTAATCTAATCTACCGGTTTACTGGAACGGATGTTGATATCACACTTTTTAGATTCAGGGTTAGATAAAATAGGTATTTTTTTAACTCTTTAATTTTTTTTAGGAGGTTTAAGTTTGCAATGCAAGTAACAAACATTAAAAAAGTTCTTGCGTCTTCTAAAGACCAGTTTTATTATCAATAATTTGAGGTTTGCTTATTTCTAATATTTATCTCTTTTTTAATAATAATAATACTGCCCCACAAACAAGAATCTACACAACGACATGAGTACATAGATTGTGTGTATTTTTTTTATGCTGAATCCGAATCGGCCCAAAAACCGATTTACCAAGTAATTTTTTAATAAAAATCCCTTAAATTTGGGTGAAACCACCAACAGACCAGAGTCCTACTTACCCCTTTAAGTCATACATTTCTCCATTCAATATTTTTGCCTGAATTTTGTTACCGGGGGTTTTTGGGGTCGCTGATTACGAATTTGAAGTTCAGATCCGAAAATTCCTGAATAAAAGATGGGGGATCCAATATGGCGAATGTAAAAATCGGAAAAGCATTCAGAATTTCAAGATTACGCTGAAACTTGTTACTCGTTGGCTTTCAAAGTCGCCAATCACGAATATAAAGTACAGAAAAGTTCACTCAATTTTACACAAAATGTATCAATTTGTGTCCACACCCGATCGAGTGAAATTTTCACTTATAATCTCCCTAGTGCTTGAATTATTACCGGACATTTTTCCGAAGGAACGCATTTTTTGAAAATTTTCTAGAAAAATGCGTGATTGAGGAAAAATTTCCGGACATTAATTCAAGGACGTGGGGGTTTCGGTAAGAAAATTGTACAACCAAAATTTATTTTAAAAATTTGACATGTTTCATTTGGAAACTTATTTCGCCAAAATAAAGTTGGCTTGACATTGTTTTGTGGTGCATGACATATTTTTAATGGTTCTTAATAAAACATAAAAAACAATACGTTCCTTTCACTTTAGTAATAAATGAGACATTTAATTTTTTAATTCAAATATTTACCTTTGCAATACACTTAGTATTACTAAAATAGAAGGAAAGTAAGTTTTTGTAGAAAAGCAATGTCTGTGGCAGTTTATCAAAGATTCTTATTAAAACATAAAAAAAAACATTCCTTTCATTTTAGTAATAAAAAAGGCATTTAATTTTTTAATTCAGATATTTATGTTTGCAGTATAACTCACTTAGTATTACCATTGTATAAGTAAATAAAACAGCGCATTGCATTCACTTTAGTAATGAAAAAGGCATTTAATTTTTTAATTCAGACATTTATGTTTGCAGTATAATTCACTTAGNTGAAGAGGGGGGTCAGATGAGCTTATATGTAAATTTTCAGGAAAATCCATGCTATCCGAAAAAATTGGGAGCTTTTACTTTATTTTTGCCTTCAGTGACTGGACTATTAACGGAACCACATTATGAAGTTATAAAAAGTAAAGTTTTCATATATGACATTTTATGCGTGAAAGTTGCTATTTTCTTAACCGTCATGATAATTTTTCCAGCTTGACTTGTCAAAACTGGTTCCAAACAACATTCACGTGGAGCCCATCAATTCCAGCCACCTGGACCTTCCTGGATCCAGGATCATCGGCGGCGCAGAAGTAGCTCGCAATTCCATCCCTTACCAAGTCGCCGTCATCATCAACGGCAACAGCCTATGCGGAGGTTCCCTGATCTCCGCCAGCTGCGTCTTGACTGCCGCCCACTGTACCATAAGGTAATCCATTCATCGAAGCGCTACACCTTCTCCAAAGCTAACATATCACCACTTTCCAGCGCTTCCTTCGTGCAAGTCAGACTTGGAGCTCACTACTTCAACATAGAGGAAGAAACCCAAGTACGCGTGACCAGCACCAGCATCAAGAACCACATCTACTACAGCGACGTAACTTTCGCCAACGACATCTCGGTCATCCTCCTGCCTGAGGAGGTGAACACCAACGACAATATTCAGGTCATTCCTCTAGCCCCGACCACGGCGGGTACCTTCGAGGGATCCAATGGTCTCTTGACGGGTTGGGGAAGAACCACTGACGCCTCCAATGCCGCTTCTCCAACCCTACGTGGTGTCTACGTCGACGTAATCGGCAACAACCTATGCAGGACCCTCTTCGGAAGCTTGATAACGGCTTTTCACCTTTGCACCTCGGGAACTGGTGAGTGTTATAATACGTTGCGATCCTAAGCAGTTACAAGTCTTTCCTTAGGCATCGTGGGTGGCTGTACGGGAGACTCTGGTGGCCCTCTGGTGATCGACGGAGTTCAGGTTGGTCTCCTATCCTTAAGTGCTTCCACCTGTGAGGCAGGACACCCGACCGTATTCTCCAGAATCTCCAATTTCAGGACCTGGATCACGGAAAATTCCGGCGTGTGACCGATTTTGGCAGAAATGTGACAGACGTAATATGTTGAATAAAGCACACAGAAAAAAAAACTCTTGTTTGCTGTAGTGTGTCGTTTGTTAATGTCGTCTAAATATTTGGATTTTTAGTAATAAATAACAGTTAAATTAGTATTGATAATTTACTATTAAGATTATAAGATCTACTGACATAGAAAGATAACCACCAACTCGATTTGCTACATTTTCAAGTCCCCATAAAAAGTCTGATTTAAAAGATCAACTTGTATCTGCAGATGTATATCTGAAAAGTGATAAAACAAATCTAAGCACGTAATCTCTATATTCAACGAAGCTTTTTTCTCTTTGGTAAGTGTTTTCTTTTCAACATTCTTAATAAATTACACGAGAGTTTTACCGCTGAACCGGATGCCACGTAGTATATTAGTATATTATTTGCCGTCATAGAAATTAGTATTATGAACCCCCTAAAAGGGGTTTCAATGTCTACTCTTCATTCCGTGACGACAGAAACGTTTCCTATTAAAATATCAAAGGGTCCCAAATCCAGTTATAGACCAAGAAATAGAGGTGAAAAATCATGGAGAACTCGTAAAAATTACTGGGCGTGATTTTATTGTTGGAAAGTCTTGGGAATGATAATACAAGAGGCGTCTCATCAAATGGGTCATGAAAAAAGTATAGCGTCACTGTTTTTTATCAACAAAAACGTCAAAAATTTATCATTTTTCGTTCTACGCGTTATTGTCAAAAAAACTATTAATCTTAGCAAAAAAGTTCAACGGACGATTTGATCTAGTTCATCTCATCATTCATCATTCATCACTCATCTTTAAAATGAGACTTTATCAGTTAAAATTGCTTTATAAACAAAAAAGTTATTGCAAAATTAAACGGAAAAAGTGCTTTTTCTTTAATTGTTAATAACTTTTTAAATAATTAATAAAATCTTACCAAACTCCCAAAATGTGAGTTTTTATTTCCTTAAGAGATTTGCAAAAGATTTGCTCGATCGGTCAAATAGTTTTTGTAAAATTCCATTTATTTATCCCATTTTTCAAAAAAAGGTCCATTTTCAAATGACTATTCCGGGGGCAGGGTTATTACTAAAACATTCTTTTTAGATTTATTTTCTTCGAAGGGACACCAAGTATACTCTAGTTAAAAATTTTATTTTTTTTTCAAATTTAGTTGTATACAGGGTGTCTCATAATTAGCTGCCAACCCTGAGCAGGCCGATTCTATGATCAAAACTAAGTAAAAAAGTTCATATGAACATGGGTCCGGAAATGCTTCCTAAGGGCACAGGGACCCATTGAAGAGGGAGGAATGGAAATCATTTTTTTGCAATATCTCTCAATCGCGTTGTGATAAATGAATGAAATTTGGTATACACAGCTAAATTTCAATGAGCAATTTGATGG